>NC_048224.1:130642326-130751952 GCF_002007445.2 Ailuropoda melanoleuca | reverse complement strand
GCCGGGATCACGCCCTGAGCCAAAGGCAGACGCTTAACCGCTATGCCACCCAGGCGCCCCTCTCTCTCTCTTTTTCACTGCCATTATGTGAGGACACAGGGAGAAGGTGGCCATCTGCAAGCTGGAAAGTGGGTTCTTACCAGGCACCAAATCTGCCAGCACCTTGAGCTTAGTTGGACTCCCCAGCCTCCAGGACTGTGAGAAATAAATGTTTGTTGTTGAAATTCCAGTCTATGGAATTTTGTTGTGACAGCCCACAACCAAGACAGAGTATAAAAATTTAATTTAAAATAAGAGACATAATTCTCCCTGTTGAAAATAATAGAAAAGATACCCCTGCCTTCCTTCTTAGAGCATCTCAAAACCCTAAAATTATAAGTAATTTTTCCTCTCTTTAAAATGTAGATAAATCCTCTTGAAAAACTAGATAGGTCTTCTGTCAGTTTTATAACCCAGAAATGTCTTTCTCAAAGACCTGGGCGTCAACTCTTTGAAATGTAAATGTCTAGATAGATAGCACCCCTATTTCCCATTTTCTGGGAGCGTGGGAGTAGGAAATTAACTTCTGTGGGTGCCTGGCTCTGAGTAGTACAGCAACCTCCAGTCATAAAGATATGAGAAGTTTGTTTTTCTTCTGGATAAAGCCAATTAGCTAACACAGATGGCCACCCCAATTACCAGATAAAGTTAGGAGGAACTATGTGTGACAAATGGTGCTGTCAAGTCCTCTTTCTTGAGAGCTAGTTATTGTTTATCTTGAGAACAAGTCTGTCATGAGTTGGATCTGCTTGACTATAAAAAGGTGGGATTGCTTTCTGTCTTTACAATCTATTAAAGGTCACCTTGATGCACATCACATTCAGATTTAATGCTTAATAATAAAAGCAGTTTCTCTCTCTACTACCTTGGTGGAGAGGACTTCTGGATTGGGAGAAGATTTTGTTCTTGATTCTATTTCCCCAACAGAGTGTAGTACTGGGCACCCTGCCTACAGCCTGAGAGACAACAGGCCATGTGGAATGGAAGGACTCAGGGGAGGGAACAGGACTAGCAAATCTACCATTAGCACTGAGCTCTGGAGGTGACTTATATCCTCTCATCTCCCGTCTGAGCTGGTGAACCCTGAGAGACACAAGCATCTAGTTATTACTCACTCAAAGAGTATGCAGCCAGATGCTGCCATGTCCCCTTGAGGCTAAGAAGGGTATGTTGATGGGGTGCCTGAGTAGTGCAGTCGTTAAGCGGCTGCCTTTGGCTCAGGGCATGATCCCGGGCGTTCCAGCATCGAGTCCCACATCAGGCTCCTCCGCTGGGAGCCTGCTTCTTCCTCTCCCACTCCCCTGCTGTGTTCCCTTTCTCGCTGGCTGTCTCTCTGTCACATAAATAAATAAAAAATCTTAAAAAAAAAAAAGAATGGTATGTTGATGCATTAGTCTGACCTTTGAGCTACTCTAATACCATCATGTCTTAGGCTGGATCCAGATTTCCCTCCTCTAGGGCTGTGAATCTCAGAGAGATTAGCATCAGAATCACCTGAGGGAGTTTTGTGTTTTTGTTTTTTAACCTGCGAAGGTCCACTTCCCACCCCAGACCTACTGAATCAGAAACTCCGCAGGTGAGGACTGACAGCCAGGTTTGAAAAGCCCTCTGGGTTATTAAAATGTCCTTTAGACCTTGAGAAGCGCTGCCTTTAAACCTGAGGAGCTTTCAAAAGGACTGGTGTCTGGGTCTCACCCCCTACAATTCTGATTTAATTAGCTTGGAGTGTAGCTTGCTTAAAAATCCCATGATTTTAAAAAACAACCCAGATGTTTCTAATATGCAATCCAAGTTGAGAATCTCTGCCTCAAAACATCTATATAAATGGACTCCTCCTGTATGGACCCTCTGAAATTTTGTATAAAATTGGGAGTATGTGCATATGTGTATTTTCCTGGGACAGGACCCACAAGTTTCATCAAATTCTCAAATCTATTATGTCAAAAGTGGTTAATAGTAGGAGGGTTTAAGAGACAGTGCATTCATCTTATTTATTTAGTAACTGGAAGACTCATAGAGAAAGTGGTTCAAAATGTAATATGAGTGCCAGAAATGCTAAGTTACCATGAATGAGCCTTTCCAACCAGTAACAATATGGTTTTGGAAAGAGAGGACATCTATTACTGGTCTCTATCATTTTCATCATTAGAATTTATTCAGCACTCTAGGAAACAGGCTACCATTTTGGGCAGTCTATCACATTTAACCCCCACGCAAACCTGTGAGCTATGCCAGGGCAGGTAATCTGATCTCAATTATACATGAGAGGTTAATTGACTTGCTCAAGGTCATGCAAGTCATAGCAAAACAAGAACTAAAAGACATTCTTCAGTGTTTGGTCTTAACTGAATATAAAATAAACAATGGCCAGACTATACATGAAAATGAACCTTAGACCCAAAACCTGCAGCAGCCTGCCCAGGAAACCAACCCCCTACCTACGATAAACATTCCAGGAAGCCAGCCTGCTATATGCCAGACTTGAAGGAAGGCAGAGTGCTATCTTTAGTGACAATTTGGGAAGCTAAACAATAACGTCCCTAAAAGTTGGCCCCAATGACAGGACCTAATAAGTGCCAGCTTTCCTAATTTTCTTTAAGCTTTCCTAATTTTTTATCTCATTTCCAACTCAGTGCCAACCAGCAAAAGCCAGATATGCACCCTAACCAATCACATAGAGCCCCACTCCTACTTGCCCCCCTCCAGCTACCCCAGGCCAATGATCTCCAATCAGGGCACACCTGCAGCCTTCCCTTAATTCCTCTGTGAAGCTCTCCCACTCCTCGGCCTGCCTGAGTCTCTGCCAAACACAAGTGACAATGGCTGACTCTCCACTATTCCAGCATTCTGAATAAATAGACTTTGCTTTTCTCATCAGGTTGGTCTTTGTTTATTTCCACAACTATCAGCTCAAGCTTGTCCTTCACAGTTCAAAAGCAAGGACTATCACTGACAACTAAACACTGCATTTACCTTCATACTGATACACTGAGAGTCAGGCTCTTTTTTAAGTTAGCTCAGGGTAGGGCCTTTCCCAGCATACCTTCTATAGACTCATGGTCTATAGTTTGTAGGTCAATACAGTAGATAGAGTCATGGAATGGACCCTAATCTCAAAGTGGTTCTCAGGCCGAGGACCTAAATCAGATCTGAGATGAATGTTTTAAATGATGCCTTCCCCTCCCTCTTCCCCTGAGGTCATATCCAATTCTTCACTTTTAGACCTCACTGTGGAATAATGACGATTTCTTATCTATATAGGTTTTTTTGTTATTTCCTTTTCCAAATCATTCTTTATCATCATCTCCTCTTATTGACTGTGAGGTGAGGGGGTTGGGGCAGAGAAATGAAAGGAAACTGATCTATGGAAAGGTTGCATGGCTTGCTTAAGGTCACATGAGCAGGGCCTAGGACTTTCAGCAAGCCTCTCTGATTCTTTTTCCGAAACACACAGTGCCTGCTCCATGCAAGAACACAGAACACCGCTGTCTTCACACTGCCAGCCATGCTCATGAGGCCCTTCTGCCCCCAGGGAAAGCCATTCTCTGCCTTCATTACCTGCTCACCTTGTCCCCTGGGAACCTGGAATAAGTTTCCTTACAACCTCTTAATGACACAGTGGGGTTGGGGAAGGACATTGCTGAGTCATTCCCAGCCAAAGGAAAGTGTTATTTATAGCAATCTGCACAAAAAACTTTAGTGTTAACTGAAATGACTTCCTTCTGGCACAGGATAAGTACCAGGCTAATTGTCACCAGTACCCTTTAAAACAACCCATTAAGTATATACAGGTTGCTAATTGCCTCCTCCAGGTTTTCCCATCTCTCTACCCTGGACATAATCAGATTTAGCCTCTCCCGAACCGGCTGCATTTCAGACAACCTCAGAGGGTTCTTCTTCCGACATAGTTTAAATCAATAATGTACATTCTACGTAAAAGATGATGATGGGAAAAAAAAATGAAAGTTGTGCAGCATTTCCACCAATTTATGGTCTCTGTGTGTTTATACTTATCATTTGAATCTCCCCCTGGCATTTCTACCATACAGTCTTTCACGGTGCTTCCTTTCTCTTGCACATTACCCTCCACTGTACTCACCAAGTCTTTCATCGTTCCCATGCACCAAATCAATGTTGCCCTCCTGGGAGGTAAGACTCATTTCTTGATCTGGACCTTCCCATAAAAATGCCCAGTTAAGGTTTATGTGCCATAGTGCAGGTTAAAATTAGCAACAATAGATATTCCTTGACATTTACTGTATTACCCAAATGAGTTCTAATTATATATTGTCTTGCTTTTTACTCTTGTATGATTAAATACTCAGAGATATCATAAACCAAGACCCTACCATATCTTCCATTTATATTACAATCCTGTTAGCCATCACTGAGTCAGTGCCTAAAGAATTTGGTTGAATCAATGCCTTTCTTGTGCCTCGTCTCCAGTATAGGAAAAATAAAACTGCATGTTTTTTTCAAAGGTACAAATAAACTCTCATCACACACTTGTCCATTTTCTTACTTACTTGTCCATCAATTTACTTGTCCATTTCTTACTTTTCTTGCTTGCTCCTAGATGCAGGAGTGAATAGTAAGTTTAAATTTTCTCTCACATTTAATGCTTATTAATAAGAAATACCATCAAACTCTTATCTTTGAAATTTGGAGTTCACATACATCCAGGTATAAAACTTTACTTCAAACTTCAAACATAGCCAAACACTTGAACCTCCCTTTCCACATTTGCACACGGATGCTACAAAACCCACTCAGAGGGTGTGAAAGTGAAAAAAAGAAATAATTATTGAAGGAAGTTTTTGCCATGATAGTGGTATAGGTTAATGTTTGAAGTCTTTAAAATATCAAGATAAAGCACTAAAAGGGGTTTAGACGAAATCTGTAAGATACCACCTATGGAATGATATTATATATTCTATAACACATACACATACTGATCTATGCATGGAAAATGACTTTTACCTTCTCTTTTCATCGTTTTCCTGAAATTTTACCATGACCATGAACTACATTTACAGAAAAAATACTCATTAAGAAATCACTAATCTCTTATTATAATTTTCAAGACTATAGTTGATGCCTAGATCGAGGTATCTCTGGATTGGTATGACTGCTTCTTCCAATGCCCTACAGATCCTACTCCATTGAACATTGTCTTGCCCAGAGTTGACAAACTTTTTCTGTAAACAGCTCCATAACAAATATTTTGGGCTTTGTGGACTAGTCTCTGTTATAACTACACAACTCTGCTGTTGTTCAAAAGCAACCAAAAAACAACATGTGAATGAATGGGTGTAGTTAAGTTTCAATAAAACTTTCTTTACAAAAACAGGCACCAGCCTGGATTTGGCTCATGCGACATAACTTATCAACCTCAGATCTAAAGCAATATTATAGCCACTAACCGCATGAGGCTGTTTAAATTTAAATTGATTAAAATGAAATAAAACTTAAAATCCAGGGATGCTTGGATGGGTCAACTGGTTAAACATCTGACTCTGATTTTGGCTCAGGTCATGATCTCAGGGTTGTGAAATTGAGTCCCATGTCGGGCTCTGCACTGGGCATGGAGCCTGCTTAAGAGTCACTCTGCAGGGGCGCCTGGGTGGCACAGCGGTTAGGCGTCTGCCTTCGGCTCAGGGCGTGATCCCGGCGTTCCGGGATCGAGCCCCACATCAGGCTCCTCTGCTATGAGCCTGCTTCTTCCTCTCCCACTCCCCCTGCTTGTATTCCCTCTCTCGCTGGCTGTCTCTATCTCTGTCGAATATAAATAAAATCTTAAAAAAAAAAAAAAAAAAGAGTCACTCTGCCACCACCCTCTCTCCCCATCTCTAAAGAAGAAAAGAATTTTAAATTCAGTTCCTCAGTTGTGCTAGCCACATTTCAAGTCCTCAGTGACCATACACGGCCAGTAGTTGCCATATTAAACAGCACAAAGAGTATTTCCATCATCATAGAATAAACTCTTCTCTCAAGATCTTCAAACTACATTAGAATTCTTTGTTTAAGAGTGAAAAAAAAGTATATTATTCCCTAAGCTACTAAATCCTAGTCATTTTTGACATTTACTGAATATGAATGATTTATAATAATATCAAGTAGTGTGAAAGCTTTGTATTCTGCACAAAACTGTCATGATGTGATTTTAAGCAACATTTAATTTTCACTAGAGACAAAGTGTTAAAAAGCATGTTGAAAGTTTATTTCGAAGAATTAAGACTGGAAAACCAAAACTGTCTAACAACAAAGATTATGGGGTTGGCCTCTACTTACTTTAAAAAAAAAAAAAATCTTAGGAAACTGAAGTCTAAAATACAGGAGTTTCAAATAAATCCAAAAATGATGAGTGGGAGGCAGCGGGGAGAGGTAAGATAGAAGGATGCCTGACCTAACCATGTCTAGAAAATGTATCATTAAAAACTACCGATTGGTTCCAGAGGTATTTCAACAGGTACTTCTTCCCAAGAAATCATTGTGATTTCCTTAGGAATCAGAGATGGATGCAAGATGGGGCAGGGACACCTCCTTTACAAAATCATGAGCTAGAAGGGTCTCCAGATGATGACAAGTCAGCTTGGGAAAGTACACAGGGCATAAAGAATAAGGGGAAGGACTCTAAGAGAAAATAGCACCATAGCATTTCCTGCTGCTTCATCAGATTTGCAGAAGCTTCCATGTTTCCTGTGTATTTCTTGGTGGCTTAGGTGGACACACTACTTACTGCCCACTTGTAATTCCTTTTACAGAGGGAGAATTTACATTCCAAGGACAACAGAGATGCAGAACCAATGGCCTGAAGGAAGAAGCTCAGGTTCATCTACTCACCTAGTGGCCAAATGAAGTTTGTCTCCCTCCGCTGCCCATTTGAACTGGCTGTGTAAGCAGCTGGCCACAGCAGAAGCAATCCATATTTGTCCTCAAAAACTCAAGACTGCCAACTACAGAAAGGAGGATCAAGAGTCTGAGAGCAAGTCTGTTTGCTTTTGACTTTGACACCCACACCACAACAAGGGACCAGAGGGAAATGTGTTCAGTTAAACTTGGCACAGGTGGGGAGCCAACAGTCTCATTCCAAACTGTGTAAATTTATAATTAAAGAACAGAGGTGGCCAAAATAAACAGAACAACATTAATCAAGTGTTAAAGATACCAGTGTACAAATTCGTCTCTTTCATTTCAAAGGAACTTCGACAACTTCTGAAGGACATCATGTTGTGCAAATGACACACACTATTCTGTTTAACTAGCTCAGGTACCAAAAGGCTGATGTGGCTCCAATGGGAATCCCAACATTACATCCAACAAGCCAGGAGACCGCGACCACTGTCTCAGCGTGACTGCGGTCGCATTTTCAACGTGACAGTCATCATCCCCAGTCCCTCAGCAAGCCCCCTTTATTCTCCGACTCAGTTTCCCTTCATAAAAATGATAGAAATGTGCGCCTCCTCACGGGAATGTTATGGGATTTGATGTGGTTTCTGGAGACATACTTTGAAGATCAAGCAGCGAATTCACACAAATAAAACTGAGTTGCGGTTCTCTACAGTAGTGTTTCTCAAACTTTAATGGGATATACATCACTTGGGGATCCTGTGAAATCTGATTCTGGGTGAGGCCGGGGTTCTGCATTTCTAACCAGCTCACAGGTGATGGTGATGCTGCTGGTCCATGGACCACCCTTTCAGTAGTTAAGCTAAGTAGCACACTAATTCTCCATGGTCAAAGAATGATCTTCAGGCTTGGGACTGATAGAGAAGAATTAATCCTTACATGCAGAATTGGAAAGTATGAGAGTGAGATGAGACCTAAGAAATTATCTAGAATAAGCTTCCTTTTTTTAAAAAAAAAAGTGTTTAAGGGACTTGCCACAGTCACACTACAGAGTAGTGGCAGATGCTGAGTCTGGCTTCCTTCTAATAGCCACAAAAACACAGATCCCAATTGCTGCAAAGCGGGACAAGTGTGTGTGCTGTGGTGGAGGAGCCGTGGAGAGGGGTCAGAGGAGGAGAGGAGGAGATATGAAGGTAGTTTGTTTCTCTCACATCTATACAATTGTACTAGATAAGAACCATGTTCCACAAGCTTAAGTACCATTGAAAAATGCTGTCGAGCTAGTTAGGTTCCAATAAAATGAAGCAATCCACAAAGATTTTTATCATTTCTAGCCACACTTTTCCTTGTAAATAATACCAGGCAACATGTGTGAATCCCATGCTTACTAATAAAATTCTCTCCACCAATGAGGATAGAAACAGACTTTTGATAGCACCTCTTCTGTACCTAACACACCGCTAGTTTCTTTATCTATAGTTACCTATTTCGTTCTGGCAAAAAATCTGTAAAATGGATAGAATTATCCCAGTTTTTCAGATGAGAAAACTGAATTTGAAATAATTAAGTACCAAGTCTGCGGTAATACAGCTAGTAAGAGGCTTAGCTAAGATTCAAATTCCTGGCTGCCTGCCCCAAACCCTGAGCTATATCTTTGCTTGTAAGCCTAAAATCATATCAGACCCATAGCTTAAGTCAACTTATAATTAGCCTCCAAATATATATGTGTTCCATTCTCAAAAGCTAAAGTTATTTCTAAAAGAAACTTCCTGTCGCACATTTTCTCAGCTTGTGGATTTAGGCTTTTAATAAGGAGTAAATCAATTCCACCTTTCCAACCTCCAGCCCATAAAAGTGTCCTACACACTTGAGTGCTTACTTACCTTTTTATAATGGTTGATAAGAACTTTAAACTCACCAAAAACTAACCTCAAAATTGGTGAATAAATCAGTTTCTGGAAGTCCACTTGATTGTGATGGGTGGGTATAAAAGGAAAAGATCTCAGGGTCATGAGATTGAGTCCAGTGTCAGGCTGCATGCCCAGCAGTGAGTCTACTTGAAGATTCTCTCCCCCTGCCCCTGCCCTACTTGTGCACACTCACTCTTGTGCACTCTTTCTCTCTCTCTAAAATAAATAAATAAATCTTAAAAAAAAAAAAAGAAAAGAAAATGGACAGGGATTTTCAACTGACTCGTTATGTGTAGACAATGTATATACAACATATGATTATTTCCATCATCCCCACATATGTCTCCTTGGTTTTTAAATCCCCATGATCCTCTAGATACATATTTGGGGCATAATTTTCACCCAGTGTTCAAGAAAATCTATAATGGACTATTCAAAAACTCTGTGTCCTCATTTTTTATCTACTTGATCTGCCAGTTCCTGAGAAAGGGATGTTAGAATCTCTCACCATGAATGTAGATTTTCAATTTATTCTTTTCCTTTATTTATATTTCAAAGCAATGATGAAGACTGTAAATTGCTTTATGATTCTTCTATCTTCCTGGCAGGTGATTTATTAATATAATGCATCTTTCCTTTTTCCTTCTCAATGCTTTCAACCTTGAGTTATATTTTGTCATTTTAACATTTTTACTCCTGTTTTCTTTTTATTAATGTTTGCCTAGCATATAATTTTCTTTCTCTTTATTTTCAAACTTTCTGCATCATTTGGTTTTATATTTGCCTCTTGTAAACAACTCATAACTGGATTTTTAAATTCAGTCTGAGAGTCTGTGTCATTAAAAAATGGATTGCGATTCCTGACATGGTTTTCCTTTCTGCTGTCCTGTTTTGTTTTTCTATTTAGTGTGCACAATTTTTACTTTCTTTCCCCCCCCCACCATCTCTTGTTGGCAAAATGTTTTCTATTTTTCTTTTCTAATTATTTGGAAACCACCTGTCTTACTGCTCTTCTTTAAATAACCACCTTTAAATTTTTAATATACATCTTTATTTTTTTTAAGATTTTTTTACTTATTTTAGAGAGAGAGCATAAGCAGGGGAGAGGCAGAAAAAGAGGAAGAAGCAGACTCCCCGCTGAGCTGGGAGCCCGACATGGGGCTCAATCCCAGGACCTGGAGATCACAACCTGAGCCGAAGGCAGGACCTGGAGATCATAATCTGAGTCGAAGGCAAACGCTTAACCTCATGATCTGAGTCGCTTAACCATCTGAGCTACCCAGGCGCCCCTAATATGCATCTTTAAATATATTTTCCAAAACTGGAAATGAATTCATTTGCTTATTCAATAAACATTCAATGCCTGTCTACCCTATGTGAGGCACTGTCCTGAGAGCAGGGATTTTGCAGAGAATGAGTAATAATCTCACAGAATTTACATTCTTGTGGGAGGAGAAAGGCAATAGGGACAATAAAGACAGTGGGTTCTTATGCCAGCGAGGGGACCAGTGAAAGACAGAAAAGGCAGTGGGAAGTGATGGGGGCAAGGTCACAGAGGGCTGCGTGGGTCAGAGTGAGGACCTTGGCTTTTTCACGGAGATAGTTGGGGGCCATTGGAAGGTCCTGATCAGAGGAGAGAAGCACCCTGACTTGGGTTTAAGCAGGGTCACTCTGGCTGCACTTGAAAGTCTAAGGAAGGAAAGCAGAGGAAGAAGCAGAAGGCTCTTGCAAAAATCAGGCCACATATAATGGTGGCTTGGATCAGAGGAGTGGTGGGTTTGATGAAAAGTGGTCAAATTGTGGATATATTTTGGAGGTGGGGTCAAAAATAAAGTTTGCTGGCAAACCAGAATCAGGGTGTGAGTGAAAGAGAAGAGATGGGGATGACAAAGATGCTCTCCTTGACCCAACTGTCATCAGGCTCCTCTAAGCCCTCAAGGCCCCAACCCTGAACTCTGTCCTTGGCCCATTTAGACAAGTTTTAGCAAGAATTCTGCTGGGTTGGTTTGGTGAAAATCCCCCACCTTTGATATCTGTATGGACTGAATGTTGGTGTCCCTCCCCCCACCAAATATTCTCCAGCGTGGTGGTACATAATTAAGACATGAGGGTGGAACCCTCACAAAAATGATCCTTGCCCTTATAGAACTCATGAGAGAGCTTGTTTCCTCTCTCTCTCTGCTCTCTGCACCATGTAATGATACACGTAGTTGGCAATCTGCAACCTGGAGGAGAGCTCTCACCAGAATCCAACCATTCTGGTACCCTAATCTCAGACTTCCAGCCTCCAGAACTTGAGAAATGAGTTTCTGTTGTTCACAAGCCACCCAGTCTATGGCACTTTGCTATAGCAGCCTGAACTAAGACAATATCTTATCACCATGGCTTTCCTTTGGCAAGAACCCTGTTGAGCTGGTCTAGCATGAATCCTCTTAGCCTTGATATTTCCTCTTAGTAATTTCCACCCATAGACTCCCATCCTGCTCTTTAGCTATAAATTCCCATTTTTCTTTGTTGTATTCAGAGTCAAGCTTGGCCTCTCTTCTCTACTGCAAACACTGTTGTAGTAGGCCCCAGGAACAAAGTCAGCCTTACACGCTTTTAGCAAGTGCCTGAATAATTTTTTTTAAGCAAGAGTAATGCCAGGATGCTTCATCTGAATGACTAAAGGACCAGAGTTGCCATTAATGATGGGGAAAACTGGTTATTGCAAATCCTGTTGAGAAATACTGGGAGTTAGGTTCAGAATATGTTCAATTTGAGATAACCATTATACATCCAAGTGTGATGAAAAGTGTGCAGTTATACAGAAAGGTCTAGAGGCTATGAGAGGCAGCAGGGCCAGAGAAAAACTTTTCGGAGTTCTCCACATAGAGACAGTATTTAAAGACAAGAACTTGGATGAACTCATCGAGGCAAGCAGTGTGGAATGAAAATGGTTCCAAAAACTGAGCCTTGGGGCAGAGAATATTTAGAGGTCAGGACAAGAAAGAGAAACCAGGAA
Source organism: Ailuropoda melanoleuca (assembly GCF_002007445.2). Classification (NCBI taxonomy): domain Eukaryota; kingdom Metazoa; phylum Chordata; class Mammalia; order Carnivora; family Ursidae; genus Ailuropoda; species Ailuropoda melanoleuca. Next base: position 130,740,150 of record NC_048224.1, on the reverse strand, counting down.
AAATGCACAAAAGATTGCAAGAACAGAATGATAGGAGGGAAATCAGGTGGTGACATGTCCCAGAAACCAGATGAAAACAGTGTTTCCAGGAGAGAATGTCAAATTCTGCCCTTAGTTCAAATATGATGAGGCCAGAGATTGATCACTGGACTCAGTAACGTCATCAAGATCATTGGTGACATTGATAAGAACAATGATAATGAAGGCAAAAACCTGTTTGGAGTGTTTTCTAGAAAGAAGGAGGGGAGAGAGATGGGAGGCAATTAAGGACAATACTTTCAAAAAGCTTTGCTGCAAAGGGAAGCAAAGAAAGGAGTTGTATTGATGGCCTCAGTCAGGCCAAGGGACATTTATTTTTTTAAGATGGGAAAAATAATAATACGTCTGTATGTGGATGGCAACAAACCATTTGTGAGAAAATGGATCAAAACCAACTTTTGCAGAAGAGAGACAAGAACTGACGATGAGAACGTAGACTATATGGACACCTCCTCTTTCCCCCTTGGAATATATTTGTTGAAGACACCACATCACTTATCCTGTAAAGTTTCCCATAGTCTGGATGTTGTCGTTTGCATTTCCATGGTATAATTTAGAATGCCTTTAGTGATTTCTAACTATATTTTTTTATATAGCAAGACTCTCTTTAAACAAAATACTATGTGAATAATATTCACTGTGAATAAGGCACAGGAAGGTATGGCTTTCCTATGGGAGTGAAGCAGGCTGGGAGAGGCAGAAATGCCCAGTCTCCTGTGACCTTCTCCTGCCACTCCAGAACAGGGAGGGAGAGCTACACGGCAGTTACCGTGGAGCCTTGGGTCTGAACAACTCTGGGGTGTAGATAAGAATGGATTTCTGTTCTAAGTGAGCTCTTGAACACCTCCACTTGTTCATACCATCAAACTGGGATGAGATCAACATATTATTTCTTGAAATAGAGTGAATGGTTCCCATTTGAAGCTATTGCCATGACTGGAGATTATTTTCCACAGAGAACAACCATAGTTAACAATTCTATTCTGGATTCATATAGCTCTTTGCATTTTGAGAGTTTTTACAGACAAGATATCATTAAATCCTAACTGCCAACTTCCTGATAAGAAAGCTGCTCTGAAAGGTCAAGGAAGAAATGCTATTATCACACAGATAATAATTGGGTTTCTCTCCATATAATGTTCTCTTCTTTGGCTATCAAGGTAATAGTACTGACCACAGATATTAGAAGGGCCTGAACTTTAAGTGGTTTTGCCAGAAATGGCAATGCATCCACACTCAGACGTTCTGTTTCCTAAGTGATGAAAGGGACGTGTTCTCTAGACGACGGCAGAGCCAGAGGCCACAAGCTGTGGCTACTGAACTAAGCAAAATTAACTGGCCCGTGGGAGGGTCAGAACGTGGCCTCGGCAGGGTGCTCTCACTAACTGAGTGAACCAGCCTGGGAAGACTTCTAATTCTAATTAAAATTAGAGAAGGGGGTATTTTACTTGCTTGTTGTCCATTCCACATAGGATGTAGAAACCATCTCACTGTGTCTAACATCATCTCTGATTAGAGAGCATATTGGCTCCGTTGACACACAGCTTCGGGGTTTATTAGAAAGAACAGTAATGGAACAGAAGGGAGTCAGGCATCTCAAAACGGAGAGACTATTCAACAGGAACATTGCTGTATAGACACAGAGACCCTGTTTAGGACAGTGGGTTTCTTGTCTTCTCCAGACTTACAGTAATTGCTAATATGTAATCAGGAGTTATTTTCATACCCTCATATTAAGAAGCAGAAAATTCATAAATATTTACCAGACTATTGCATGTGACATATAATTTCTTTTCTCCCCATAAACTATAAAATGTGTTCACATTGTATACATCACTAGGCAGGGGAAGTGTAGGAAGACAAGGAACAAAACAGGTCGTTGAAATGGCTGGTCCCACAGTGGTGGCTGCCTGATTCTTTTCCCCCACAAGACCCCGCTGTGGAGAAAGAGATTCTCAAAGCTCTGAAGTATTCACATTCCAAGATAAAATTGATTGATCCGGTGACTTCTAAACTCAGAGTTCTCATACTCACAAGATTTCAAATAATTAACTATTGAACATGCTCCTTAATATAAGCTTGTAAACTGGGCCTAAAGTCACATTTTCTAGCGTCCCTTCCAATACTGAAATCTTCACACTGATTTTCCTCTCCTCCTTAGTTCCATCCACCACATCCCAAACTCCTTTTGATTATCTCAAATAAAATTAATCTCAACTAATACTGATTGAATAATGACTGGAATCTTAGGCCATTGTGGACACTTGTCTTGATGCCACACAAGAAGGGATTAAAAACACATAGGTTAAAAATTGGTAGCTTGGGGGGCGCCTGGGTGGCACAGTCATTAGGCGTCTGCCTTTGGTTCAGGGCGTGATCCCGGCATTCTGGGATCGAGCCCCACATCAGGCTTCTCCGATAGGAGCCTGCTTCTTCCTCTCCCACTCCCCCTGCTTGAGTTCCCTCTCTCGCTGCTGTCTCTCTCTGTCAAAATAAATAAATAAAATCTTAAAAAAAAATTGGTAGCTTGGGGTTCCTGGGTGGATCAGTCAGTTAAGTATCTGACTTTGACTCTGGTCATGATCTCGGGATCCTGGGATCGAGCCCCTCTTTGGGAATCCCCACACAGCAGGGAGTCTGCTTCTCTCCCTCTCTCTTTGCCCCTCTCCCCTACTCATGCTCTTTCTCTCTCTCTCTCTCTCTCAAATAAATAAAATTGTTTTTAAAAAACTGGTAGCTTACTGTTCAAATCTGATTTTAGTTGATTATTAACATATACAAATTGTGAGATGTCTTATACATTTGATTTTACGTCTGAACCTAAAAATTTGGAAAACCTGGCAAAACTGGGTTCACTGATTCTCTTGGAGTCTCCACTTTGTCACAGTCCCCACCACTCCCTTACACTCATTCTGTTTCGTTTTGTAAAGCATTTGAGCTTGCAGTCTATTTCCAAATATAATCCATGTCCAAATGCACCCTCTTTAATGACAGAGGAATCTCTAAGATATAAACTGTAAAATCACATTTTCTTGTTCTATGCGGTTATTCATTGATTCATTCCAATAATAGTAAGCCTTATGCTGGCCAATGAGACTATAAAAATGATTACAATCTAGTAGGACAGCTAACATCCGAAAACCTGACACCACCAAATGCTAACAAGGATACAGAGCAATAGAAATCTTCACTCATTCCTGGTAGAAACTCAAAATGATACAGTCACTTTGGAAGACAGTTTGGCAGTTTCTTTGTTTCCCTTCAAAATTCAAAATTTGAAACACAACCCCACCCCAAATGTGATAGTATTAGGAGGTGTGGGGTTTGGGAGGTAATTAGGATTAGATGAGGTCATGTGGGTAGAGTCCTCATGATGGGATTAGTGCCCTTGGACCAGTCACAAGAAAGCTTGCTTTCCTCTCTGCACTCTGCCTGTGAGGATACAAGAGAAGTCATAGTCTGCAGCCCAGAAGAGATCTCTCACCAGAACCAGATCAACTGTACATAAGCATGGAACTCTAGCTGGTAAAGTTTTTTCCCTTGGGAAAACAGGTTAACAATTTTGAAACCATGATACATGTACAGATGATCCCCAATTTACAATGGTTCAACTCACAATTTTTTTACTTTACCATGATGAGAAAGTGATCTGTATTCAATAGAAACCACACTTTGAATTTTGAATTCGGATCTTTTCCTGCATACTGTGTAACACAGTATGATCCGCTCTCATGATGGAGGGCAGCAGCAAGCAGCTCCTGGTCGGCCCCATGATCACAGGAGTAGACAACTGATATACTTACAACCCTCCTGTACCCACATAACGGTTCTGTCTGTTGCCTTCCTTACAGTGTTCAATAAATTACATGAGATAGTCAACATTTTCTTATAAAATAGGCTTTGCGTTAGATGGTTTTGCCCAACTATAGGCTACTGTAAGTGTTCTGATCGCAATTAAGTTAGGCTAGGTTAAGCTATGGTGTTCAGAAGATTAGGGGTATTACATGCATTTTTGATTTATGATATTTATCTTATGATTGGTTTACAGGGATGTAATCCCATCCTGAGTCAAAGAAAACCTGTATGCTAGAACTGAACAAGGAAGTAAATGGATAGCAGATGGTGGGAGTCAGGTTTTTCACCGTAGGAATGGGAGCTTACAAACAAGCGAAGGAAGGCTAGAATGATCCATGTGGTGATGGATTAGCATTGGAGACACCAACATGAACTCATGTTTGGTATAATATAGGTACAGATGGATACATATAGAAATATTTATAGATATGTGTATATATACAGGTTAGTGTACACACATATATTTCCTTGCTGTCTCAGCTAAAAAGACCTAGAAACAATGACACCCCAATAGCAATGAACACACCCAGAGTGTGTCACAAATTAGTCTCTAATACCATTCTCCAAGAAAAAGAACCAGGGCTCCTTGGAGAAATGTCTGATGCTAGGGCTGGGGCAGGTCACATAGAACAAGTATCTTGTAGCACCAGAAAGTCAGGAAGTGCTCAAAAAAATAAACTAACAGAAGTATGTAAAAGGGATACCGAAGCCAGCCTGAAAGAGCTCCCAATGGCTGGAAGAATTTGAGCAACAAAATAAATAATGTAGTATTGGATTGTAACCCAATGTATAAAATAAATATGCATGAATCCATACTAATATAAATGGTTGACTAAATAAATAAATGCGAAGGAAGAGACAAATCTCCCATACAGAAGAATTCTAAACAATTTATGTAAATCCTCCCTCCTCAAGGCGGTTGAGTGGGGGCTGCACTTAGTGACTTGGTTCCAATGAGTAGCAAGTGGTAAGCAGCAGAAAAAGCACACTGGAGAACCCTGATGGAAACAACCTAAGTCAGGTGATGAAAAGTGACGTCATCAGTGACAAGTCATGTTGATAGCTTGAAACATGTCCCCTTAAAGCATGGAATGAGAATGACACTTCACTTCTGTTGTCTTTCTCCCCAAAACCAATAACTCTAGTCTAACCATGAGAAAAACATCAGACAAAGCCAAAATGAGGACCATTCTACAAATTACCTACATTTTACAAATCACCTGACTAGTACTTCTCAAAACTGCCAACGTCCTGAAAAACAAGGTACGTCGCAACCCATCACAGACCAGAGGAGGTCAGGAGACATGATGACTAAATGCAATGTGGTGTCCCAGACTGGACCCAGAAACAGAGCACAGACATTAAGGGAAGGCTGTGAAGTCTGAATAGAGTCTGAGGGTTCACTAACAGTATGGACCAGTGCTGATTCCTTATTTGGGACAAATGCACTATAGTAATGTAACACAATAACAATACCCTACTGAAGCCAGATGAGGGGTACACGGGAATTCTCTGTACTATCTTTGTGAATCTATCTCTATACTATCTGTAAATCCTAAACTATTCTAAATTGAAAAGTTCATTTCAAAGCAAACAAACAAAAGGAAATCTTGGGGCGGGAGGGTTCCCAATCCAGAAGGGAATGTATTCCCTTCGCTTAGAACACTACCTTCCTGGTGAGCTCTTAACTCTTCCTTCAGATCTCAGCTGCAATGTGATTCCTCAATTTTCTAAGCCCCAAATTGGGTCCCCTCTTCATTACTTCTCCTCAAATCCTTCCTCAGTATTCCCAGCAATTATGTCACTATGCTTTTATTTGGTAAGCACTGTTTAAAATCTGTCTTCCTGACCATGATTTAAGCTCCATGAGGACAGAGACCATGTCTGTTTTGCTCTCCACTGCATCTGCATTATCTAGCAGAGAACTTGGCACACACAGCTCACACACAATAAATAGTTTTGGAAAGACCAGAGGGGTGGGGAGGAGGGAGGAAAATGGGAGGAAAAGAGAAGGAGAGGGAAGGAAGAAGGAACGGATACGCATTATGATAGAGCAACTCTCACAGGATGAGAACAGACTCTGCAAATGGAGAGAGAATAATGAATAGGTAGAGCATGGAGGATTTTTAGGGCACAGAAAATACTCTATAAAATACTATATTGGTGGAAACACAACATTATACATTTGGCAAAACACTTAGAATATACAACTTCAGGAGCAAACGATAAACTATGAACTTAGGGTGATAACTTTGGCAGTAAGTTCATTTACTGTAACCAACATACCACTCTGGTGGGGAATGTTGACTGTGAGGGAAGATCTGGGTGCGTGAAATCAGGGGTATGTGGAAGCTCTCTGTATCTTCCTCTAGATTTTGCTATAAACCTAAAACTGCTCTGAAAACTAAAGTTTATTAAAAAAAAAAAAAGACAGCTTTCCAAAATATAAATAAGATGCCTTCTAACAATTATACAAAAGAACATATGCATCTAACATTTGTACATGTACACGTTCATTCATACACAGAACATTTTACACACATATGTTAAACATGTATACAAAATCTACTCTCCAAAAGGCTGCCATTGGACAGGGTTGATTTTGCTTCTTTGTTTTTGTTTTCTTTTCCTTAGTTTTCACCCTCTAAAAACAACACTGCAAACCCCAGGTCTAAGGTTCTGATCGAATCCATACTTTGCCTGTAATACAATTATTTATTTCAAATCATGCCCGGTTTTTAATGTTAATTGCTTTACATATTTCCTATGTGTCTCTAAATCCATATTTTATACCACCTTGCAATTAAATCTTCAACAGATACAGTTCAACAACATCCAGGAGCGGGAAGGGATGCGCTACCTTGTAGGCGATAAAAATTCACAGTAAAGCTGTAGCAGAGTGAGAATTACTGCACCAGCAGGACCTGGAGATAAAAGAGGATTACACATGATGAAATGCGGTAATTGACTAGAAGTCACCGAAAATACCAGATGGGTGTCACTGCTCTGTATAACTCTAATGTGCCTGTACACTTTATTGAACATCACTAGAGGTTCACTTTTGGTATTTGCTTCAGTGTAATTGAAGTTTATTGATATGCTATTATTGCTGTTTAGATGTGACCATAAAAAATATAGTTTGATATACTTGTGTCTCCATAGAAATCTTGGGTTTTGCCTCTTAAAATAAAGTCTCATAGTAATAATCACCATAATATTTATTCCTTTTCCTCCATTAGACCTTTACATAGAATATGGACGGTAACTGCTCCAGATAGCATTGAAATTGCAGGGATATTTTAGGGAGTGATTGGCACATAAAAGATCAGACATGCAATTTTGGATATTACCAAGGGAGACTTACAAAGGATTTCAATGTTGAAGGTAAAAGAAAACAAATTTATATGCTGAAATGAGTTGCCATAGGTGGTGCGTTTCCCTATTAGTTATCCTGGGTTTATTTCCCCATTTAGTTTTCAGCATAGGAAGGGAATAAAAATAACTGTTCATCCAAGCTAGAATATACGTTCTGTAAACACAGAAGCCTCAGATCTCAGCAAAAGACCTCCCAGCATACTAAGCAAAGGCCATTTCCCTCTACAACAAACATTTTAAATTACGCCAGAAATAATGGGCGTGAAAACGATCGCTTCTCAGAGCAGCCAAGAAAAACTCTCCATGGGAATTCCAGATACAGCTCGAATCTTATCACTGACAAGTTAGTATAAACTGATGAGAAGCTGCTATAAGGCCCAAGTCAAAGGGCCATGCAACTTGAGTATATTTTCACACGCTGAAAATTAAATTCCATTACTAAAGAAAACAATTTGATGCTGAACTCGGGTGAGCCGCATGGACTGAAGTGAAGCCAAGGAAGAAATGTGTGGCATGGCCATCGGAACCCGAGACTTCTCAGAGGAAACAGACACAGGGAAGGCGGATCTCCACTGAAGAAGACTCCTCCCATTTTCCACCCCCAGTGCCCTCTCCAGCCCACAAACACACGCTCCATCCCCCCAGGCACACCCCACACGTCCCATCCCAACACGCTTTCCTCCATGAGTGTTGAGAACAAGGCCCTAATGTGGCTACAGGCTTCCACCCTCAACCTGTACTTCCTACCCTGGAGCAGAGTTTCTCGAAGGCCTTTTGTCCATGGACTGCCTATAGTAGAATCTCCCATATTTGTTAAAAGTTCAGATTCCGAAGCTCCACGCCAGACCCATCGAGTCAGAATCTTCGAGAAATCTCTGCAATTTTTAATGACACACAATGTCACCTCCATGTCTAGTGCACAACATAGTGATGCCACAAGTCTGTATGTTACGCTCTGCTCACCACAAGCGCAGCTCCCACCCATCACCATACGACACTATTACATACAGTATCACCGACTATTCCCTGTGCTGTACGTTTCATCCCCATGACTCCTTCATTCCATAACTGGAAGCCTGTACAGAATCTCTGCATTTTTATTAAGCTTCCCAAGAGAATCTCATTCACAGAAAAGTATAAGAAACATTGACTTAGAGTTTACAATAACCTGCTTCTGGACAGAAAGGAAATCAAGTAGAGGGAAGAGTGGGTACGTTATAAGAAGGAAAAATCTTCTAGATGTATAGTGCCTAACTCTGTATTTGGCACATAATGTAGGCTCTTGATATGTCAAATGCATGCATGCATGAATGAATGAAAAAAAATCAAATGAATGAAGTGTTCATTTCTTTCATGGAGGTATCCTATATTTTCATAAGTTATACCAAACATGTCTGCACCTACTTCTATCTATTTTGGGGGAAAAGAATTCAAATTTGAAAGCAGTTTGCTTTTCTGAGAATAGGATAACCACAGAATGGCCCACCAACTCTGTAGAGCTGGCTGGACTGGGACTACCAGCAAGTGGGTGGGCAGGAGAGAGTTGCTAAAGCCTTTAGCAACTCAGCTCGCCTGGTGCTGTTTGGACATAGTGGAGAAAGACAACAACTCCCAGGTGTGGAACATGTCTCCTCTCTTTGTTTTCTATCACCTCATGGTCTTGATTAGGAAACAAAGCTCATAATACATCCAAAAGCATATTTCCATTTTGCAACTCTCATGCAGTTGAGAGCATTATACTGAGAACAACAAGCCATATGCCATTATTATTATTGTTATGCACTCGCATACCTTTCCCATCTGGCATGTCTGTCTCTTTTCCCTACTTACTTTCCTCGTCCCACATGCACATTTTCAACAAGTACTGTGGATTTCAGTTCGGGACTGGGGGCTATGTATGGCAAGCTCAGAAGCAAACACCAGATTAGTTTTCATTTTTGTTTCTTCCTTAAGAATCAAAGCACATTCACAAAACAAAAGAGTTAAGCACCCACTTGGGGTTGAGTTCTATGTTAGGCTCCGGAAGTATCAAAATGTGTGAAGCCCAGCCCATGCTTACAAGGAGTCCTACTTGGTCAAGGAGACTGTGAGAAGCTAAATTTTGCCTTCCTGAGATTCGTGTGTTGAAAGTCTAATGCTCACTACCTCAAAATGTATTTGGAGATAAGGTATTTAAAGATGTAATTAAGTTAAGATGAGGTCATTAGGGTGAACCCTAATCCTATATGATGGGTAGCCTTATAAGAGGAAATTTGAACAAGACATGCACAGAGGAAGACCACGTGAAGACATAAGGAGAAGAGGGCCATCTATAAGTCAGATGAGGCCTCACAGGAAACCAACCCTGAGGACATCTCCATCTCAACTTCTAGTCTCCAACACTGTGAGAAAAGAAATTTCTGTTGTTTAAGCTGCCTGGTCTGTGGTACCTTGTGACAGTAGCCATCACAAACTCAATGCAGAGGAAAAACACTAATACAAGAAACAGCCAGGCTTTACTTCCATTCATACTCTCACTAGGTTTGTAAAGGCCTGAATGAGGAACTGTGCCTCCTCCCTCCTGTGGCCCATCCTGATAACACCTGAGTGTCCTAAGGCTCCAAGGAAAGAGTCACTATCTTTACCACACCCACCCCTCCCCTTCACCTTTGTGGGTGGGAGTCAGAAGCACTGGGTACCTACTTAGCTGACTCCTTGGATCCTTCTGGAGAATGGAATGCTCTTCAAAAAGAAAATTTAGTTATGAAACAAAAACGCGGAATCGTAGTTGCCCTAAAGCCTGAGGCTTTTGCCTACAACTTTTTGGTGGACCCGCTGCAGATGGTGGCACATGGCATTCCTGGCCAGCGTGAATAACTTGACATCACACATCACAAGTGCTACAAAAGCAAGCTTGAAGGGACAACTCACCAATGAGGTACTCAGGAGAAGGACATCACATGTGTGTGGCCATCAAACATCCACTAAAGACATGATTAAAGAAGAAACCAGTGTAGTTATAGACTGTCTCCATCACACAAGTGTATCAAACTGGAGCCTAGGACACAGATGGTCAAGCCCTCAGGCATGGAGAGTGGATGTCAAACAAGCTCTGAATTCAGACAAACCCAGCTTCAACTATGCTTGAGAAGAGTGCTCAGTGTCTCTGACTCTTGAATTTCCTGACTTGTAAATGGGATACATTAAGAGGATCTGGAGAGTTTAGACCTTCAGAATCTCAAGGCAGAGGGCAGCAGAAAGCACTTCACAGGCATGAATGCTTCTGTATTCATTTCCCATGGCTGTTGGAACAAAGCACCACAAATTAGTGGCTTACAACGGAAATTTATTCTTATACAGTTCTGGAGGCTAGAAGTCTAAAATCAAGGTGTTGGCAGGGCCATGCTCCCTCTGAAACTCTAAAGGGTAGAATCCTTCCTGTCTTCTTCCAGCTTCTGGTGGGGACCATCAATCCTTGACTTTCTTTGGCTCATGGCCACTTCACTCCAATCTCTGCCTCTGTCACCACATGGCCTTCTCTCCATGTGAATTAATCTTTACACCATCTTCTTACAAGGACACCAGTTATATTGGAGTAAGACCCCACCCTACCCCAGTAAGACCTCATCTTAATTAATTACATTTGCCATAAGCCTATTCCAAATAAGGTCACATTCTGAGGTCTTAGAGGTTAGAACTTCAACATATCTTTTGGGGGGACATAGTTCAGCTCACAACAGTTTATTTTAAACATCCTCAGTAAAATGAGGTAGAGAGAGAAACCACCCCCCCATAGGGCAGTCACCTCAGGCCCCAGTTTTCCTAACTCACCTACGTGGCAGGCGTCACAAGCAAACAGAAAAATTGTTCACCATCATCTGAGACTGCAGCAAACTTGAACTAAGCCTGGGCTGCATTTAATGGCTTTCTATTTGTTCTTCCATGATGAGACTGGAAACAAGTTAATTACACCCTGAGTTTTAGAGGGCTTCTTCTGGGCAAAGGAAGTGCCTCCATTTCAGGAATGATTGGCCTACCTCATCCAGTCAGCTCTTTCATGTCCAAGAGAGCAGCTGGCACCACCCACCTGACACAGTACATGCACAAAACTCTAGGTTTGAATTTAAAACAATAAACTAGGGGTACCTGGGTGACTCAGTCAGTTAGGTGTCCAATTCTTGATTTTGATTCAGGTCATAATCTCAGGGTCATGAGCTCGAGCCCCACATAGAGCTCTGTGCTAGACATAGAGACTGCTTAAGATACTCTCTCCCTCTGCCCTTCCCTGCCAGCTTGTGTTCTCTCTTTCTCTTAAAAAAAAATAAACAAACAACAAACAAACAAATAACCAAAAAAAAACCCCAATAAACTAATTAAACTACTTGAAAAGGTGGTTTTATACGTAACCCACACAAAAGCATCATAGGCTCCCTCAAAGATGCCCACAGAGTCTCAGAAGAGACAGAAGAAATGGTAAGCCAACACCTAATTATGTAGTCACAATTTGTATAATTGGACACATCCCCTGCCTTCAAGGCCCTTACAATCTATGAAGGAACATAAGACATGAGTACACATGATTTTAGTACACAATAGACTGTGGAACTATAGAGATAGAAAGTGCTGTGGGACTGAGACAGAAAGAGAGCCAGATGTGTAACTGACACGGAAACCAAATCACACCATCAGCCCCCTTCTGGTGTGTGTTTCCTTGGCAATGTCTACACAACTTCTGTGATAATGTCACTCAGGATTTTTATTGACAGAATAACTCCAAATCCCCTGACGAATCACGGCACCACCGTGGCTTCCTATTTGACGTTGTTTCTTAAGTTAGACAGAAATTTATGTTTTGATTATTCCCTGATAATTCATGTCATAATAGTAATAATTAGAACTTCACAGTTGCTGCTTATTCCTTCTCCAGTTTTTAACTCCACAGCCTAAAAAAAAAAAAAGCCTAAAAAAGAAAATTGTGTTGAGAAAAATACGGCATAGAAGCCATAGAATATGTGACTTCATTGCCACAAATTTGAATGCCGAGAAAGAGGGAGAAGAAAGCTTGAAAGACTACTAGGACAAGGCAGAAACTAAAATTTAAGCAATGGCAGGAAGTCACAAATAAAATCTATGGCCCCACTTCCGAAATTTTCATTGTTGCTGTGATAAGGACAGTCTTGATGTGGACGACTCAATACATGATAGATATCATTTCAGAGAGCTCTCTGACCAAATCCTTCTTTTATGTAGGAGAAATGGTGTGCTGGCATTGATCTACTTGGAGCCTCTTGGAGTCAGCCTGAGAGGTCACAACCCTTTTCTGCTCCCTCCTAGCTTGTCAACCCTGGGTACCACACTGCGGTTACACTTACGCTCCCCTAAGTGATTCATTTGAAAATATGCGTTTACAGCTCCCTTAGCATTGAAAAGATACGAATCGCCAAGACCTCAACATCATGATTCCTGCTTTTCATGACCTTCTGCCAATTAGGAAAACTCCTAGATGGAATCAATGAGCATGTCACAGTAAAGGAGGAAGAGGCAGAGAGACAAGGGCACCTGGTGACCCCACCAATCACAGTCATATTTGTCAGCCTAGCCTGTTTCTGCGCACAGACAGGCACACACACTCACACACAGTTCCCCCACCCCAGGCCACAACTGATTGGACTGGGGGAAGGCAGTTAATCCAGGCTGGACAAGGGTCCTTTCTCCGGGAATATGGAGTTGAGGGAAGCAAAGAGCAACATAGTCGGAGACATATTTGAGGCTGGATCATCATTCAGGTGGTCTCAGTGGTCCCCAGCTCTGCTTGCCCTGTGGACAGAGCTGTAGAAAGAGCCAGTTTGCCAAGGGAAACAAATGAAGAACTAACAACAGAAAGAAACACAGACCAAAAGATGGGCAGAACATTCTGTGGGGTTTGGCCAAATTCCCTGTTCCTGTAATGATGAATTTTGAATCTCAGCCCCATCCCTGGCCTTAAGTTCTATTAAACATACCTACCTATTGTTAAAAGATAAACTGAGGCATATAAAAAATTTTAAGAGTTTGTTTGAGCAAAGATCATTTTGCATCAGGCATCGGCAAAGCAGAAGTGGTTAAGAGCACTCCCCTGACAGGAGCTGAGGGAGAAAAGGCAAAGCCTAGAGCTTAAAGTCTAGTTGACTCTTGGTTGTGCCTAGGTTTCAATTTAGTAACTTTGAGGCATGTTAGGCTTAGATTGTGTTTGCTTAAGTAGCTACTAAGCCATCAAAGCCACCTTAGTCTTATGGGCTCCCTATTTAATTAATTCAACACTGTGTGCTTATGATAAATCCCCCCTTTTTAACTTAAGTTGCTTTTGTTACTTGAAAATAAGAGCCCAATACAGTGCAGAGCTATTGTAAAAAGTCCTGGGCGTGTAAGTTGTAGCAAAAAGTCACATGAACACTAATGCCGTGCATACGTATGATGTCACTCTGGCTGTCAATTTCCTTGTACCTATGAACTGTGCCTGTGTGCTACTCATTGTGTATCAACAGACGTTCTCCAGCCCCAACTCGAGTGCCCTTGAGCCCTCCTGGAAAATATAGCTGGTTGTCATTGGTTGGGATATGCCCAGGCTCTTCTGTTGCCATTATGATAATGGGTTGGGACAGTGCAACTCAGATTACAAAATACAAGCTGCTCAGCAGCGTCCAGCGTCCAGTCCAACATCAAAACACAATGGTAATCATTTACATCAGTCACAAGTGGCCCCACTTAACAGGCTTTTTGAAGAAAAAAAAAAAAGAGGAGAAAAGAGCATTCTTGTTGCTGCATTGAAAGTGTGAAAATGATCATTTGTATAACACAGCTTCTGCCTTGAACATTGATATGCCCACAATGTAGATGGAGATCAAAATAGCTATAGCACAAACAAATAATGCAAAAGGGTCTCAAGAAGAACACCCATGGTTTCGTTTTCTGATTTATTTAAAAGGCTCACAGGTTGCAAGCCTCCTTTCTTTCTCATTTCCAAAGACGGGGTTTGTCATGCCTGTCCCATGCCAGTGTGACTGAGCTAGGTCTCCAGCGCCCTTCTTTAAAGTGTGCATAAAGCAGAGGTGCCCAGAGCTTGCCCAGAGCAGCAGACCCAGCTGCCACAGTCCTGGAATGCGGGCCACCTCGGGCCCAGAGTGATGAAAGCCCAGGATCAGGCATCTCCAACGCTTTGATTTGCAAGAACAGCTTGACACCCATAGCAACGTGGCTAACGTGAAAAACACAGATAAAAACATTCCATTTAATTAAAAGCCCACAGTTCAATGGTAGTATAATTATTACAAGTGCATTTTATGGCTGTCTGCATTCATTTTGGGTACATAAATTAATATGCAAATTGCCAGGCCCTCTAGTGTTCTTAAGAAGTTCCCCTATCAATCTTTTCTCAGGCATGTCAATGGCATAAAGTGTGGCTTTTTAAATGCAAAATAAAATTCACATTTATGGTTCTTCTGAAATCTCCCTGTGCCGGCAAGCTTTGTTTTAAATGAAGAGTGTTTAATTAACAGAGCTCACCTCTCTCAGAGGGCCTTCGGGACCACAGAGGGGAGGCCAAGACACTCTATGGTCTTCTGGCTAATCAGGATTAGAGACTATTTTCCATCTCAAGGACCACCTATCAAGGTATTTGTGATTCTCCACTCAGCCCATCAAGGACTTTATTATGGGAAAATATTGTTCTGATTTACAAAAACGCAAATTCCCAAACCGTAGACAGATGAACTTAATATTATTCACTGGGAAATTCTATGATGAACTACTTAACAGATGGTCTGTAGGTATTCAGAAAATACCTTGCGCACAGGCGGTGGACCCTAAAAAGTGGTGTGGGCTCTCTGAGAATGAGATGTGCCCAACTGCCCTCATTTCCTTCTTTGAGTTGCTAAACTGGCTGAACAGGAGCACTCCATAAATATATCTCAATGTCAATAGGCTTTTGGAAAAAAAATATTTCACGACTTCCTCGTAGACATATTCAGTAGATGAACCGGCTGTTTGAACAGCCACATCCAGGATTTATGGAACTACCAGGGATTCAAAGGTAGGACTTTAAGGTAAGCTCTGACTCCAGATTTGGTACTGTTCCTTTATTATTTCTAGTGTTGATCTGAATAAAGTGAAGGAAATCAGAATATATCACCCCAAAATATGCCTCCTGGATGCAAGAATTATTTTGAGCTAAAGGCAATTAAGAAGAAGCAAATGAAGGAAAAGCTTCCCATCCTCCCCATATTTGCTAAAAGCTGGATATCCATTTACAAAGGTGTCCCCTCTCCCCTCTCTACTGGGAAGGAGAAAAGTTAATCACTGGACACAACTTTAGATGCTCATCGGCCTGGAGATGGCACTGGAGGAATCCTCATAACAAACTTCACCAACCAGCTTTGATCCACCATTCATTCCCCCCGTATTTGCCTTCCCTCTATATGCCCCACCTAGGGACACAAGGTCGCTTTCCTTTGTCTTGTCACTTCTCTAAAAACTTATTGCTCCTTTGCTAAGATGTTATATAAAGTCAAGCTCTAACTCTACCTTTGAGTTACACATCTCTAACTACGCCTGCGTGTTGCATGGGTGGTGGACACGTTAATAAACTCTGTTTTTCTCTAGTTAATCTGTCTCATGTTGGTCTAATTTAAAGGGCCCAACTAGAGAACCTAAGATGGCCAGAGAAGAGATTTTCCTCCCCTACAAAAGTCAGAGAAAATATGCTTGAATAATGTATAAAGGTCTCAATGCTATACTCATTGTCAGAATTAAAACCCCTGAAGTGAAAACATCTCAAGAGACTGAGCCTATTTGGTGAAGAAAAATCAACTTTCTAAGAACAAGATTGACTTAACAGTTCATTTAAACACACACACACACACACACACACACACACTAAAGTTTGGGTTGCCTGTAAATCCAAGTGTGTCTATTAGCTTGACGTGGAGACTGAGTAATGATAACAGATTTCATTAAAATAAGAATTACAGAACATAAACTAAATGAAGGCAAGGTCTTGGTCTTATTCACTACCAGAGCCAAGAACAGTGACTAGCACGTAGTAGGTGCTCAATAAATATTTATTGGAAGTAACACGACATACTTTCCACCCATCTTTTTAAATTATTAATAAAATTTACATTGATTTTGGAAAATTTGGAAAGCGTAAAAAAAGCAGAAAGAAGAAATACAAATTATCTTTAACCCTGAGATGATCTCTGTTCATATCTCAGCATGTTCCCTTCAAGTCTTTTCTCCATGCACTTTTCACATGGTCTAAATAAACAACTCTGTATCATAACTTAGTTAATCAAAAAATAGTTTCTACATCATTAAAATCTTCATAAATGCAATTTATGTAACCATGTAACAGTACATTTTGTAGATGTACCACCAAACATTCTTCGCTATTAAGACTGTTTTAAATGCTTTATATATTTAAACAATGCTGTGATAAGTAACCCTGTGTACAAGGCCCTTTCTATATTTCAGACTGAGTAAGAACTATCTTGCAGTTGGAAATGTTCAAAAGTAAAGCGAGGTCCCTTGTGAAAATAACCAAGAAGGCAATTATCCCTACTCAAGTATGAAGGGGTGCAGGACAACCCATTCCCCACCCCCACCCCCAGAATGTGCCACTTTGTCATGTGGATAATTTTGAGATGAAGGCACTGTGGGCTCAAGACAAAATTTTGCCCCTCCCTTAACTACACAGATGACTCTAAATTGGCAATCTAATCCAGAAAAAGAGTTATTAGCAGAGCTAAATTTTACCTGAGTGACCCATCGGTATGGCAGGGCAAACATCTAATTATCAAACATCTGCTCTTCTTATTGCCTGTGAAATGCACTCCTTTCCTCTGAAATCCCAGATCCCTAGCCCCTTCTCCTTAGTTCAGAATGACAGATAGACCTCATTTTGCTGGGCTGTCTTTGGAATTTCCATGTCCATGTGGATTCCCCATATGTACACCTATTAAAACTTGATTTTCTCCTGTTAATCTGTCTCATGTTGATTTCATTCTTAGTCCAGCCAGAAGGAACTTTCAGGGCGCAGAATTCTTGCTTCCCAACAAGTACAATGCCTGCCAGGGAAGTGACAGAGAAGACAACTGATTTTGGTGAAGTATAAGCTTTGGAACCACGGATTTCTATCTGATTTTTAGCTCTGCTGTGTACCAACTCTGTAAGACCAGGAGCAAGTTTTCTTGCAGCCAAGGCTCAGTTTTCTGTTCTAGGAGATAAGAGCAATAACATGGACTTCACTGGACGGATGTGAGGGTTAATGGGAGATATTGCCTAACAGTGCCTGGTGTAATAACTAAGAACCTGCTGACTATCTCACTGCTGTTTCTACTCTCCTGATTGCATGATTTTCAGATGCATGCATTTTTTTTTTTTAATTTGGACAGGCTTCACCATACAGAAGTGAATGACAAGGACACTGGGTGAAGTTGTGTAGGCAGGGCCGATAACATAATTTGCAGTACAAAATGATAACGCAGACCCCTTTGTTCAAAAAGTATTAAAATTTTCAAGATGGCAACAGCAGAACATTAAAGGGAGCCCAGGTCCCTTCTAAACATGGGAGCCCTGGGCGATCACAGAGTGCACTTGCAGAAAGCTGGTGGGTGTACAAGCTACACAGTCTACACTAGTGCATGCAGCAGCCTTGCTGGGACTCCCACTTTGGGAAGTTGCTATCTACACACAGAGCAGGAGGACCTCACCAACTCTCTACCATTGTGCTCTGCAAACATGGTCATGACTACCCGAAGCTTCAAGAAGCTATTAACAGAGGTCTGTAACTCTGCTTCCAGGAACACATAACCAGTCACTATTTGCCAGAAAGTTCTTCTAAGTCGGCTGAACAAGAAAGGGTTGGAAACAAACTTACACTTTGAAGGGCACCATAGAAAGGGCCAGCTGTGACTCACTGCAGTTAAAAATTAAATTCACATCACATTGTGCCTCTCCTCACAGTCTCCCAGTACCTTCAATGACACAATGTTTCATTTTCATCTTTAAATTTTCCAGAAGATTCCAAAACATTTTTTAGAAATCTATTTCAGTCATCATTTCATTTGACCAAAAAACCAATGGGGCTTTCCTCTTTTCTCTAGAATCTAACCCAATATTGCTGTGGTTTATATGAACTGTAGGGGAGGAAAATTAATGTTCCCTCTACATTTCTGAGTACTTGGTTGAACCCCAACCCCCTAGAATAAAAGATAGATTAACAAGAAAAGAAAAACAAACAGAAGTTTATTAACATGTATACCTCATAGGAAATACCCAGGAAAACTGAGTAACACCCAGACATGGCCCAAAGCAGAGACCTTAAATACCATCCTCAGCTAATGACAAAAGAAAGGTTTGGGAGGGGAGGGCGGGGTGGGGTGGGGGGCTGTTCTGGGGGAGTAAACAAAGAAAAGCACAGTAACCAAAGGTAAGGTTTATTATGCAGATTTAAGTCAGTGCCTTCTCCATTGATAAGATTCTCTTGTGATTTACAACCACCCTTCTCTTCCTGGACAGAGAGGGAGACACCCTTATAAATTGATATTTCCTTTGTAAATGTAAATTTCCCTTACAAAAGGATAGCTCCTATTCTGTCTTCCAAGCTCTTTCTGTGTCTGCTGTTTCTCAAAAATAATTCTTATACCAAAGAGTCATATTTTGTGGTGGCATATTTTACATCCTTCAACACAATAGGTGGTTACTAACACCCAGTACTTGTTGACAAGAAGAATGGCTAATTACCAAAATTTTAACTCTACTTTTTAAAAAACATTTACATTACCCTTATGTTCTCCCAGAATTTTATTTCCAAGTCTTTCCTTGTGTTCAATGTTTCTTTCTAAAGAATCTACTTACAAATATTGCTTGAACCATCAAATGATTAAGTAATAACTAGATACATTACTCTATGAAGGAACCACCTCGTATGCACAACCCTATTTCATGTTCCTTCTTTAAAAAAAAATATATATATATATATTTATTTATTTATTTATTTATTTATTTATTTCAGAGAAATAGAGAGTGAAAGCATGAGCAGGGGGAGGGGCAGAGAGAGAGAACCCCAATTAGACTCCCCACTGAGCGCAGAACCCAAGGTGGGGCTTGATCTCACTGCCCTAAGATCATGACCTGAGCCAAAATCAAGAGTTGGAAGCTTAACCGACTGAGCCACCCAGGTGCCCCCGTTCCTTCTTCTAACCTGGGTCTTAATATGGTCTTAATACCTACCTCTGTGCTAAGATGAATAATGATCTACAAAGATGTCCACATCTTAATCCCTGCAACTTTTGGTTATTACCTTATGACAAAAGGGACTTTGCAGATGTGAATAAGTTAAAGGTCTTGAGATAGAGGATTATCCAGATGGACTCAAATGTAATCACAAGGGTCCTTTCAAGAGAGAGGTAAGAGACGTCACACGAGAAAGTGGAGATGTGGCAACAGAGCATGAGAAGCGTGAGGAAGGGGTCATGAACCAAGGAATGCAGGTGGTCTCCAGAAGCTGGATATGGTGAGGAAACAGATCTCCCCTAGAGCCTACAAAAGGAATCAGTCTTGTTGACACACTGACTTTAATCCTAGTGAGACTGATTTTGGACTTCTGGACTCCAGAACTGTAAGAGAATACATTTGTGCTGTTTTATAACACTAAATTTGTGGTAGTCTGTGTTGGGGAGGAATAATTTCCCCTACTTTTTAAGGACCTTCCTGTTAGACTAAGAATAAATTGTTATGGGATGGATTACAGGAGAAAATCAAATGTAATAGTAGCATATGTAGGGGCACCTGGGTGGCTCAGTTGGTTACCATCTGCCTTTGGCTCAGGTCATGATCCCAGGGTCCTGGGATCGAGCCCCATGTCAGGATCCCTGCTCAGTGGGATGTCTGCTTCTCCCTCTCCCTCTGTCTCTCCCCCCACCCTGGCTTGTGTGCTCTCGCTCTCTCTCTCCCAAATAAATAAGTAAAATCTTTTAAAAAATTAGTAGCATATGTATAGGGAATCCACACAGACATGGAAACTCCAAAGACAGTCAGGCAACGTGATGCTAAGGAGAGGGATAGGAGTCTGAGAATACAAAGGAGAGAAAGGCCATTAGTAGGAAGGTGAGAGGAGGTGTTTGGAAAGCAAAGTTTGCCCTATTATGTAGATAAATTTCTTAGGTAAAGAGGAATCTGTCAGTAGCTCTCCTCCTGGTACAAGCAGGTGGTCAAGGGGGAGGTAAAGAGCTTTTTCTAAATCTGCTGCGTTTTGATTGCTTTTAACTCAAAATAATGTTCATGCCATAGTGGGCCATCTTGGAGATGCCTGCTGTTGGCCCCTACATCTGTTACAGCAACAGTAGGAAGATAATATATCCTCCTTGACTGCCCATTATCCTTCTAGAAAATGTTGCCTCATTACCTGTCTCCTATCATCTCCATCTTTCACCTAACTTATAAACAAATTACCTCTATAGGAAAAAAAATTTTCATACACCTCTAGTGTTAATTTAAATAATTTTATTGTAATGTTTTAAAAACATGTACAAACATTAAACTAAGTATAAACTCCCTGCATTTATAACTCTTAGAGAACTCTATAATCAAAATAAATTCACAATGTAAATACAAATGAAACTACAACACCAATACAATTTTTCAAAAATCATTAATGTGGGGGCACCTGGGTGGCACAGCAGTTGAGCATCTGCCTTTGGCTCAGGGCATGATCCCAGCGTTATGGGATCGAGCCCCACATCAGGCTCCTCCACTATGAGCCTGCTTCTTCCTCTCCCACTCCCCCTGCTTGTGTTCCCTCTCTTGCTGGCTGTCTCTATCTCTGTCGAATAAATAAATAAAATCTTTAAAAAAAATCATTAATGTGATGTTTGATATTTACTGAGAGCAAATCACCAACATCAAGGTAAATAGAAGAAAGATGTACACATGCCTTTTGGTTTCAATTCTTGTTGGTGTTGGGGAGCAAGAACTTTCTGTTGCCTTCAAGATCTTTCTAGCCTAAGAATCAAATTGACACGAGACAGATTAACAGGAGAAAATCACATTTAATTTTGTATATATGGGGAATCCACACATATATAGAAATTGCAAAGACAGTCAGGCAAAAATAGGTATATATGTCATTCTGAACTAAGGAGAAGCGGGTATGGGTCTTGGACCTCAAAGGGAAGGAATGCAACCTTGGGGAAGAATGAAAAAGAGTGAATGTTTGGTAAACAAATCTTTGCTGGACCACTCAGAAACAATGGGACAGAGAGGACTTTGATCAAACAGGCCTTGCTAGGTTCTTCCCTGTCTACCAAACCTAGTTCACAGCATAATGTAAATACCTATGGTGACAGCTCTCTTCCTGACTAAATTTTTTGTAGGCAGTTGTGCAGGAGGTAAAGAGCTTTTCCTGAATCTGGTAGGCTTTGATTATTTTTTTAACTCAAAATAATCTTCATGCCAACATGGCCCATTTGGAGCTACCTGCCCTTGGCCCCTACATTGTCTTGATTCTTTAGACTGTCAGCAAGATGGATCACCACTGAAGCTTTCACTATTTTTTTATTCCTTCCTTTAAACTAAAATGTAATCCTATTCCATTTTATTGATGGGTCGAACCATGTAACAATACATCCAAAAACAAAATACTGGAATCTTTTCCCATGTGATTTAAAGAAAAAAATTCATACTGTCATATTTAATACTATAATTGTTGCTAAAAATCATTGCAAAGAGGTATGTACACATTCAGGATCAGAGCAACATCACTTTAACGTGTTCTGTTTTTGTGTTGAGCAGCCACATACCAAGTGTTACTTAACTCAACCTCTGTTTTTTTCATATTTGAACTACTATGAATCACTTCTTTATCCAGGGTCTTAGCATGTTTTTTTTTTTTTTGGCTTATGTTTTGCACAAATATGATGGTTATTAGAAAAGCAAATGCAGGCTTGAAATTTCCTGACAGTACCCAGTTAAACGATTATCATGTGGGTCACCTAGGATATTCTTCAGTTAATTTTTCTTTAGCTTGCCATCAAATAAAGAGAAGTAAATGTATAAAGATTGTAAAGTAGTATAAAACTCAGGGATCCTAGAGAATGTAATCATTAGCTCCAGGAGCCAGAAAAGCCATTTTGGACATTTTCAGTCTAGCTTTTTCTCATTTCTCTACCTTCTTTTCTCTAGTCAGTTGTTGAAATCGTTTTGTTCCCATAAATTTCCTTTCCTTCCCTAAGGTAGCCCAATCTGTGTTACTTCCTCTCTCTTGTCTAATAGCAACTCCCACAGATAGTAATCTCCCACCTATCCCACCTCCTTATTTCTGGTAGAGCCCAAGCCACCTGGCTGAGCCAAGGAATGTAATAAGCCAAGGGCTACCCACTAGGTAACTATAAGAGGAGCCATTCTAATTTTCTCTCCTGGCAAATGCACTGAACGATACTTCCTTTTTTCACACTGTTCCTTTCACTTCAGTCGCGTCCAGGATATTTGAATGATTTACACCACATTATTACCTAATTCATGTTGTTCTAAATATTATTGACCCTTTGTCAGGGAACTTCACTTTGAAATGTTTTTAGTCATGACAGCGAACATCTGCTGGTCTCTCTTCCTGTCATTCATCAGATGGAGAACTTTCCAAGATACTCTATAGCTATAAACCAGCGGTTATATATGTATCAGACCTGGGAAAGCAGCTCATTGCTCAGTAACTAGATGGCTGGTGCTCTATCTAGGTGCTCTATCTAGTGAGAGAAACAACGGGATACTAAGCTGTGATCATTTTTACTCAACTAATATGACAGCTAATGTGGTTATTTCAGAAAAGAACTTTGAAGTTACCCAAATAGGACAAGCATACCGCACACATTTTAAAAATCTCAGTGAAACTACTCAATGCTGCATATTCAGAAGCAAAATAAATATTCAGTTCTTGTCGGGTAGAGAAAACTCCACACTGAATCAATGCATTCCATTTTGAAGGTAGATGACCTTATTGTTTCCCATTCTTCATCACTCCCTGTGTCCTCACACTCTTGTCTTGTAACTGCAGCTCCTTCTACTGGAGGTAAAGTCTATTTCCCATCCCATTATAGTTAGATTTGTCTATGGATTTGTTTCAGCCAATGGAATGTGGGTGGAAGTGATGGTGAGCCAGACCTTAAGAAGCATGTTTCTGCTCACCCTTCTGGAAGCTTCCAACCTCAGCCATGAGAAGAATGTGGCCCAGTTAGCCCACATCTCCAGGAGACTGGGAGAAATGAGATCTGCCAAGCACACCGAACCCAGCTTAGATCAACGAACCCCCATCTGTTAAGGGCTGGATTGTGCCCCCAAAATTTATTGTTGAACTCCTAACCTATAGTCCCTCAGAATATGACTATATTTTGAGATAGAACCTTTAAAGAGGTAAAGCCAGATGACTTCATATGGGTGGGCCCTAATCCAATCTGACTGATATCCTTATAATCAGAGGAGATTAGGCCACAGACATGTGCACACATAGAAGGAAGACCCTGTGAAGACACAAAGAGAATATCACCATCTACAAGTGGTAAAGAGGCCTCAGAAGAAACCAAACCTGCTGACACCTTGATCTTGGACTTATTGCCATCAGAACTGTGAGAAAATAAATTTCTGTTGTTTCAGGCACCCAGTCTATGGCATTTTGTTATGGCAGCCCTAGGAAACCAGTACACACCACCCAACACTCTCACATGAGTAAGAGTAAATGATTATTGGTTGGAGCCATTGAGTTGGGAGTAGTATGCTACCCAGCATCACTGTGATGATTGATAGCTAACCATCATATAGATCCCATTTTTTCAACCATGTTACAGTATCTTGTAGTCACAATATAAATGTTATGACTATATAACACAAAACCAAAAGTTCCCTGGAGGGCAGGGACCATCTTCCATTTGGCTTTGTGACCTATATCCAAGACAATGCCTAGCCCAGAACAGCCATTCAGTAAACAATGGTGGAATGAATGAATGGAAGAAAAGCAAGGGAATGTACAAATAAATGAATGAATGCTGCCCCTGGCTAAGAAAAGTAATCAAGGAAATATGAGAATGTTTTGAAAACTCAAGGGCAAAGTTTGGGATGTGTTTTAGAGTTTATGTGCAAAGAACAGAGAGGAGTTTTGTATGTTGGTTGGTTGGTTGGGTTTCTTCCCTCTGATCATGAAACTGCATGTTCAAATGCCTGTTTCTCCTCAGTTCATTTTTGTAAATGCCAAATCTTTGGAACAAATGATTATCTAAGAACCAATTAACCATATATCAGGCAGCAATAGGGGTTGTTGCAGAGACAGCAGTCTGTGAATTGCAAGCATGTGACCTCCCTAAAACCTGAGTCTGCAGCACACATCACAAGAGGACTGAGGGTCTGAAAGCAGCTATCCATTACAAAGGACAACACGATGTCAAGGGCATATTTCTTTGAGAAGGGAAAAGGGATTGATAACCACAAATGTTCATAGAGACAATGCACATGCCTGCTGTCTTTTAATGATCAAGATAGGGTCCCTTCTATCTTCAACAGCTTCAAAATGGTTTCATATGACTCATAATATACCTCTCAGATACAGTTTTGAAGCAGTAATTAACTCATTACCATGTATTATGGACTCGTTGTTTGTGTCCCTCCCAAATTCTTATGTTGAATCCCTAACCCCCAGGATGAGGCATTTGGAAGTAATTAGGTTTACATGAGGTCATGAGGATGGAGGCCCCTTGATGGAATTAATGCCCTTATAAAAAGGGGATGCACCAAGGAAAGGCCATGTGAGGACATGATCAGCAAGAGGGTCCTCACCAAGAACACGACCATGCTGGCACACTAATCTCAAACTTCCAGACTCCAGACTATGAGAAATAAATATTAGTTGTTTAAGCCAGAATACCAGTCTATGGTATTCTGTTATAGTAGTCTAAACTGACTAAGGCATTAAGTGAGCTAAAGAATAACAAGAACAAACTAGTAGATAGTACGATTATAGTTTATATCTGTAGGATATGGCACAGCAGAAAGTGGATACAATTAAAGAAGGTCTGTGTTTGAACTGCATCTCTATCACTTACTAGGTGTGAGACCTCAAGAGTTATTTTGCCTCTCTGAACGTTAACCCACGTCTTAAAATGAGTATGTACCTGTGTCCCAGCAGACTTATGATCTCATATTGTGCCTGCCCAGTAAGTAGTTGATAAATCAAAGCTTTTGGTATTATCGTGATTATCATTATTTGGCTTTGCTATATAACAGAACTACTTAGCTCAAAACATTTAAACATCTATTTCCTTGCTAAACTAAAAGCTCCTCCAAGTTATGGACCATCACTCATTCAGAACATTTGTATCAGGGGGCGCCTGGGTGGCACAGCGGTTAAGCGTCTGCCTTCGGCTCAGGGCGTGATCCCGGCATTATGGGATCGAGCCCCACATCAGGCTCCTCCGCTATGAGCCTGCTTCTTCCTCTCCCACTCCCCCTGCTTGTGTTCGCTCTCTCGCTGGCTGTCTCTCTGTCAAAAAAAAAAAAAAAAACTTTAAAAAAAAAAAAAAAAAAAAAGAACATTTGTATCAGGCATACGTACACACCAGCATTTCCCGTAGAACATGAGCCGCCACCATGAGGGATAATCAACGATTCAGAGAATCCACTCACAGAGGGAATTTCTTCCACCAGCAGTGATAAAAACTTGAAAAGCTAATTTTATTTTATTTTTTTATCTAAAAACAAAGCTCTTTTTTATTTAAATTCAATTAGTCAACATATAGTACATCACTAGTTTTTGAGATAGTGTTCATTGATTTATTAGTTGCATATAACACCCAGTGCTCATCACATCACATGCCACCTTTAATACCCATGACCTGGTTACCCCATCCCCCCACTCACCTCCCCTTCCGCAACCCTCAGTTTGTTTCCCAGAGTCAAGAGTCTCGAAAAGCTAATTTTAAAGAGTGCATCCAAGAGAAATATTTTGCAAGCACTGGGAAATTAATTCATTTGAAATGAAAAATAAGTTACTTATTGATTTTAGCTAAATGGCTAAGTGTCATCTTTCTGAAATTTCTGTTCCCTGGTCACGTTCTCATTCTGGCTAGATAACTATATTTTCACTGGCTTTGCAATTTTCACATGTTAAAACTGAAAGCTCTGATTAAATGTAAACTCTCCCAATTTTCTTTACAGCAGAAAATATCAGTATGTCTTCCATTCCCACCGAGGTTGTCTTACAAGACTTTACTTCAGTGTGGATTCTAAAACTTGTGTTTAACATAAGTAATAGCAAAGATTAGATATTTGGAAAAGGTATTGAGGGTTTAATCAGACCATTCCATTCCTCAAATTTGCACTTACAACTTTCTAGGAAATGCAGGGGGAAAGTCCTCCGGTTTAACTCTCTCATGTCCAAATGTTATCCTAAATATATCATCTGAAAAACTGAGTTCTTTTTAATTCCTGCCCCCAAATTCTGGCATTATACTTAGCAATTAGCGATATTCTGTATAATAGCACTTTGTTTTCTTAATTTGTGTTTGTTTCTTGGAGGTGCTTATGAAATTTTAATAGTTTTATGTTATTTTAGAATTTTAGAATTAATATACACCCATTGCTTTTGCCAAATCAGAAAATACAGAAATTCTTAAAGAAAGAAATAAAAATCACCCCAATCCACAGCCCAGAGCTAAACACAGGTAATATTTTTGTTTGTGGCCTTTTAAACTTTGAATACATATATATTTGTACTATTTTGTGCTATGGTAGAGTAACCATTAGTTCTTTTAAGAAAAATCATCTCCTGTCCTTTGCCCATTTATCTACTGCGGTGGCCAAACCACTCTTAGTAGACTTTAGGAGCATTTTTTCAATTCCTTGGTCTTGTCTTGTGAATAATTAGAGATCCTTACTAATAAACCTTCTTTTCCAAGATTTTAATCCTTTTGTGACTCTCCTCTGAGCCCTTTCTAGCTACTCTCCCTCCACTTGTAAGTGTGCAGACAAATAGCTTCCCTCATCTTAGTTATTTCTGGCTGACGGTAGAACAGGCAGTTCCTGGAGGTAAAGGTCCAGAACCACAGAGTGCAAGCAGGATGAGGTTATTCCACTGTATTTCCATCTGAAACCAAGTCCAACAGCTTAATCAGCTCCCTCCTCCTACTATGAGAATGAAGTGAAATTCTCCTCATATATCACTTAGAAATTTTAGACAAAAGAAAACTCAAGGGAGTTTGGTTTGTCTCAGTACATTTTTATGCTTGAAAAGGAGGGTGCTTCTATTCAGAGTTTTCTGCAATGCCCAAATCTATAAAGATGACACTCTCTCTAGCTCATGAAGGATCAGTATACTCTCCAAATCTCAAAGTTCATTTGAAAACAAATTTCCCCATCAAACTACAGTATGTGAATACCTATCCCACTCGGAGGACCATGGTGCGTGTCTGATAGGGAATCCAGTAGCAATAACCATTCCCGAAGTCTACTGGGAACTGTCAGCGACACCCCTCCAGTGTCATGTATTCATAGGAATATTTTCTCACTAAATATCTCACCCTGAATAGAATATAAGTAGTAGCAAGAAAGCAAATTTCCAATTAAACACAAGTATAATATAAAAATGTCAAAGCCTGCAAGATCTTAAAATCAGAAGAGAGCTTATAGAAATCATTGGGGCACCTGGGTGGCGCAGTCGTTAGGCGTCTGCCTTCGGCTCAGGGCGTGATCCCAGTGTTCTGGGATCGAGCCCCACATCAGGCTCCTCCACTGGGAGCCTGCTTCTTCCTCTCCCACTCCCCCTGCTTGTGTTCCCTCTCTCGCTGGCTGTCTCTCTCTGTCAAATAAATAAATAAAATCTTAAAAAAAAAAAAAAAAAGAAAAGAAAAGAAATCAAAGTAAGCATCACCCCCTTCCCATCCTCGCTGAGAATTTCATTTAGCCATACTGGGAAAGCAAAATCGGAAAAATCAATAGCTAACTAATTAGTAGTCATTACCTGTCTGCTATGCTTGAAAGACCAACCAGAAACACTAGGAGATTTCACACTGGTACTTTATTTTCAAATGAGGCCACATTAGAGACTGAGCTATTTTTAGAGTATTAAGGGAAGCTGCCCCAGGTTATTTGTTTATTTGTTTGTTTAGTTGATTGGTTTGTTTTGTTTTTATCCAGTATATATGTTGTTCATTTATTAATCCATTCAACAGACATTTTTCAAGAATGAAAGCCTCTGTGTGCTTGCATATTACCCCCCTGGAATTTGTAATTGGCCCCTCCAGCTTCAGCAGTCACCTCCTCATGCTTCTTTCTAGAAGCTGTAGCGGAAATGATCTATCCGCAAGAGAAAGACAACTTGACAAATACTTGAAAATGCAGAAGGAGGGAATAAAAGAAAAGACTAGAAAATGGATAGTTCTGTTTCCTCATCTGTAAAATGGGTATGTCAGTACCTACATTTCAGATGTACCATGAGGATAGAATGAATTATTATATGTGGAGTATGTACAACAGTGGCACATGGTAAGTACACAATAAATGTTAGTGCTGTCAGTTTTGGGGGGGGTTTGTCAAATTTTGAGTCAGGTACTGTTTGTACATGGTGCTGGGAAATATAAACACAAGAAGCCATGAACACAGACTCCCAGTCGCTTACAGTCTAGAGCAGTGAGAAATTCAAGTAAATTACAGCCCTGTGTGATACCATTCAATAAGAACAATACTATGTCCCAGACTCTGTGCTAAATGCTTTACAGGAATTATCGTATTAAATCCTATTAAATTCAATTATTAGCCCCATTTATAAATAAGGATGCTGAGTCTCCAGGCGATCACCTACATTATTCTAAAGGATATACCATATCATGTCAGGGACAAAACCAAGATGAGAACTCAGGCCTGTCTGTACCCAATGTCCTTACAGGCTCTCTTAACACCATACTCTATTTCCTTGAGCAGGTGACAGTAGGTGACCTGAGTCCTGAGGACATGCAGCTGTGGGTCCAAATAAGAAGTAGGGAGGGGCACCTAGGTGGCTCAGTTGATTGAGCATTTGGCTCAGGTCATGATCTCAGGGTCCCGGGACAAAGCCCCACATCTTGTTCTCTGCCCAGCAGGGAGTCTGCTTGTCCCTCTGCCCCTTCCCCTGCTTGTGCTCTCTCTCTCACTCTCTCTCTCTGATAAATAAATAAAATATTTATTTAAAAAAGAAGAAGAAGAAGAAGGGAGAGGACTCCATAGGCAGAGACAAAGCATGGGGAGTCCAGGAGGCAGAACCGCTTTCCTACTCTGAGTCAACTCATGAATTAGCATTGAGGATTCAAAAACATTCCTAAAGATTTCTTTGAATTTTAAACAGATAAGCCCTTCATCTGTAAAATAATGATTTGAGGATTGTGATGTGGTGCAGGGTGTGCTGGCCAAAGGGTCGGGAGAACAGAAATTCTCATTCTGGCTCATTCCCTACTTTGCTCTGTGAACTCCAGCCATTCTATCTCTCTGAGCCTTGGATGTGTCATTGGAGAAATGAAGAGGCCAGACTAGAGGATTCCTAGGATTCCTTTAGACTCTACCCTCTCCGGATTCTATCTGATGGTTCTGTGTGGGCAGGATGTATGTTCAATCCATTAACTTCTGGGTGTAGACAATTCTCTTAACTAGGGTTTTCTGTTAAGACACCTGGGAACACCCCCAACTCCCAGCTCCAGTTATTCTCTGAGCCACTTCATTGGCCATTTCCTTCCTCGTGTTGGTCCCTGTATTAGTTTCCTGCTGCTGCCATAACAAATGCAAATTCTGTAGCATAAGACACACTTACTATCTCACAGTTCTGTGGTTCAGAAGTTGAAGTGGGTCTCACGGGGCTGAAATCAAGACACTAACAGAGCTGCCTTCCTTTCTGGAAGCTCTAGGGAAGGACCCGTTTCCTTGTCCTTTGCAGCTTCTAGAAGCTGCTCCCCTCCCTTGTCTCCTGGCCTTCTTCCTCCACCCTCAAAGCCAACAACAGCAAATCAAGTTTTTCTCCTGTTATCTCTCTGATTCTCTGCTCCCTTTCGCTTCCCTTTTAAGGACCCTTGTGGTTCTGTGGAGGCTACCTAGATAATTTAGGATGATCTCCCTAGCTTAAGGTCAGCTGATGAGCAAACAATTCCACCTGAAACCTTAATTCTTCTTTGCCATAGAACAAAGGCAAGGCAGGATCCAAGGATAGAGATTTAGCTAGAGCCTCATTCTCACAACGCCTGCTCTCAAGTAGGTGTCATCAAACCATTACTTGTCTATATATTACTGAAGCTTAAACCGCCATGTTAATAAAGAAACACCCTAGAAAATTAAAAAAAAAAAAAACACCTTTAAGAACCACAGGAACTAATTTAAAATAGATTTTTTAGATAAGGTGCCCTACCTGTAAGGTTGCAAGATAAAAATAGAGGATGTCCAGTTAAGTTTGAGTCTCAGATAAATAACAAATAATTTTTTAGTGTAAGTATGTTCCAAATATTGAATAAGACATAAACTAAAAAAAAAAAATTGTTGCTTATCTGAAATTGATATTTAATTGAGTGTCCTGCATTTTTATTAGCTAAATCTGGCAATCCTATATATTAGAATCTCTTTAAATTATATCTTGGTAGGTCCATATTCCTCCTCTCCAAAGGCCAGACAGATTTCCAAGGTCCACTGTTCCCTAGTATAATAAAGAACCACGACATACAAAAATTCAAAAATATTAAGAATTATATTAAAAATTATATTAATTTTTTAAAGTTATATTAAAAATTACTGTATGACAATCACTTTTCATGTGTGGTTCCTACAAATATGTAATATTATCCTACAATCAGTCCTATAAGGAGAAAATTCGGTCTTAGAGAGTAACCTGCCCATGGTCACCCAACTACTTTAATGCAGGCTGAGAATCCAATCTAGAGTTCTGTTTGCCTCCAGACACAGGGCCATGGTCTCTGCTCCTTCACAAGTTTCTTAGTTTCGCTGTCCACACATTTCAATTCTCTTCACCAGGACTTTCTTTCTTGGGCATTAATAAAGCCATATGTGATGGTTGTCAAACTAGAAATAAATATACACGCAGGCCCCAGGCAGAAAAAGATAAAAAGCACAAGTGAACTACAGCACTGAAGAGAATATCTTCTGTCATGTAGCACAGCAGCATAGCTATTTCTGTATTTGTAGAAATTCTCTAAGCTGTTTTTAAAGTCTGAGACATATTATTTACTGGGCCATCTTTGACTAAGTTGGCAGGATCCATTTTTATTTCATTCCATTCAATACTGGATCCGTTCCAAAGGTCACATTTGATTATGTGGACTAAAAGAGGGTATTGCAAAATGCAAGATAAGGCAAAAAATTAAATTTCCCTTCAGAAGCTATTTATGCACTTACATTTTGCCTAACACTACAAAGCAGTGATTGAGAGGCTTCTCTGCCTGAATTCTGTCTAACCTCTCAATCCTCTCCTGCTTGCCTCTGTGTGAGTCAAAGCCCCAGACAAAACAAAGCTACTATATACTGATTTCTTCCCCCAAGACACAGAAGTGGGGTAAGCATTTGGTCCCCAGAGGGCTGTCCTACTAGGACACAGCTAAAGATGACAGCCTCATCTTTCAGGACTTTAGATTTAGGTCTAGTGACAAGTCCAAGTGCCTCCAAGTGAAAGAGAAGCTGTAACTCCTTGCCTATTGTTGAATTATCAATAAAGACCATCTGTCCTTTCTTTCCTTCAACGCTGCTAGGTGCTGGGAGTAGAAAGACACACTATACATCATCTTGGCCCTCTAGGAACTCAGAGTCTGGTAGGGGATTGGAACAAAAATACAATATAATATGAATGAATTAAAAACGTGGTATATCCATACAATGAAATATTTATTCAGCCTTAAAAAAGAATGAAATTCTGATAAATACTACAACATGAATGAACCTTGAAAACATTATGTTAAATAAATAAACCAGACACAAAAGGGCAAATACTGTATGATTCCACTTACAGGAGGTAATTAGAATAGTCAAATTTACAAAGACAGTAGAAGGAGGGAGAGGGAAATGGGGAGTTATTGTTGAATGAGTTTGGAGTTTCAGTTCAAGATGATGAAAAATACCTATTTTTGGAAATAGGTAGTGATAATGATTGCACAACAGTATGAATATACTTATTTTTTTTAAAGAATTATTTATTTATTTATTTGAGAGAGAGAGAGAACATGAATGGTGGGGAGGGTTGGATGGACAGGGAGAAGCAGACTCCCCGCAGAGCAGGGAGCCCAACATGGGGCTCAATACCAGGACCCCAGGATCATAACCTGAGCCAAAGGCAGACGCTTAACCCAACTGAGCCACCCAGGTGTACCATGAATGTACTTATTGCCACTGAATTGTACACTTTAAAAATGGTTAAAATGGTGAATTTTTAGGTTACGTTTATTTGGCCATAATAAAATAAAACCACCTCAAACTGAAAGTTTCCTCTTTGGGTAATCAAAAGACTTGTAAGACAAGTTGAAGGTTGATCATCTCCTTGCCAGTATAAATGAGTAAACACAATGTAATTAATGCTATGGCTGACACATTCTGTAATTACAAAAAAAATACCTAAATATATAAAACCAAGATGCCTGCTTAATTCACTAGGATGCCAGTATGATTTTGCTTTACAACATTCAAAGTGTAGGAAATGATCTTTCCTTTAGTGGGGAAATTAGAATATAACTTGGCTCTAAGCTGCTACAGTGGATAGAAATCAAGTCTCAGTCATTCTGCAAGGGGTGGGAGAAAAGAGCTCTCTTGAGATATTAGAAGAGTCTCAGGGAGTTAGTTATGTTTCCCAAAGAAATCTGTCCAAGGTCAGATTGCTTCTGCTCAGCTGTTTTTCTCTAGTGCTCCCCAAAGAAAGAAAGCTGTGATGAGCCTTACAGAGAAAGTATGTGTGAGCTTCATTCCAGTGTCAGGGATAGTCTTTAAACAGAAACAGACATAAAACCAGGTTATGTATTGATCAGTTGACAAAAACATTGAGACCAGAGGCTAACAGGAACCTAGCCCTGTATTTCCAGTAGGAGCAATGGTTGAGCGTGCACAAATTCAGTGTTTGCAGAAACATTATAGAACATAACTACCCCGAATATGGAAAGTTGACCATATATTTCCTTAACATCTGATTAGGAAATTGCAACATCAGCTTTATTCATTGTTACATCCTCAGTATCAAATACAGCATCTGGTACACAGTAAGTGCACAATATTTGTTGAATAAAGGGATAAATGAATTCATTCACTAATGAATAAAGCAACCATCAGCCTGTGTCAGAAATACTGTTTGCTCTTGACTCTCAGTCTCAAAGCAATGGCACTGAAGATCTTTGTCAAAAAGCATTGAGCATTGCCTACAGAAGTAAGAGGCAGCCCTGAAAATTACATTGTATCAATTGTTAGGACTGCAAAAACTGCCTCTGTACTAAGTGCTTTCATTCCTGGAGCTGTTTGAGGATGCTTCACAGCCCTCTGGTAAACCTCAGAACATGGCTTGTTGGTAATTTTGTTGCCTGTAGAGGGAGAAACAGACACAGTGAGTCCAATTTGCTTGTCTGAGGTCAGCAGTAACACCAGAGAGAGGATTTGAAGCCCCTGATGTGTGTGTCATAACCCTTACTCAGTATTCATTTCCTCAGAGTGAAGTCATTTTCCAAAGAGAATTACTTCACAGTTCAGTAATTGGAGGTGTCACTATCACCAGAATCACAATTTCGGTGCTTCTGTGTCGGGGAAATTTGGGACTTAAATTTTACTTCGTCATGTTTCATTAGAAATATTTCCACTGTCAAAACAGAGTTCAGTTGGCAGTCTTTGCCCAGAAGCACCTCAGAACTAATTTGGCATGAGGAATTTCAGGCTGTCTTCCTCAGCCTTCTTTTCTAGGTCATCCGGGAAAGCCACGTGGAACAGGATGGAGGGGCTCTGCATTCACAGCCCCTGGCCTTCACGTTAATCTTCTCCCCAGTGCAATTGTCTTACCAGGCATTGAAAAATCTATTACCCCACATTTATGGCAGCTCTGGAGTGGCAAGAAAGCACAAATTGTTCCCATTTGATTGGAAAAGATAAATTGCAATTACTTCAAAAGGAAGCTCCACATTGGAAGCCCTTGTCAACCAGAGTGATTTTCCTTGGAAAGAAAGAGCTAATCACAGAGGACGACTGAGGAAGGAACAGCGTTTCTAAGAGATTGTGGTTCCTATCACAAGTGAGGCTGGATGTATTCACTGTGCAGGTTGCGAGGCACATTACCAAATGTAAATTTAGAGAGGTTAATAAATGATTCCTATATTGTATATCATATTCATATTAGGCATAATGAAAATGATTGCAAACACAGAGTAATCAGCACAGTATTTGCCACGCCCAGAGAAGCCAGAAATAATAGCATAGTTCTCTCCTCAATTCTAACCATGAGCATTAGGTCAGTGTATGTGCTAAAATAGCACACAGTAGCCTCTTCCAGAGCATGTGGCTTGGGGGAAGACTAATCAAAGACATGTTAAGTGCCTGCAACCTTATAAAATGACGAAGTTTAGAGTAACCAACGGCAGCAGCCTAGAACAGTAGGAGGAGGACTGAATTCAGAGGATAAAGACTCATGCTTGAGAATCTATCTGTCCATCATAAATGGCTATGCCATTTGAGACAAACCACTTAGCTTTTCTGGGCCTCAACTTTGTCTTCAGTGGAGTGGGGACAATTAAAAACTTCACTCTCTATAAGACAGAGCTGTTAGAAAATGCAAATAAAGCCACGCACAAGGTTTTTAGAAGTCTATATATTAGTTGCATATAGCATTTAGGGATTGGAGGAAAGTTACCTAATGTAAATTTAAGTTTTTATAACTGTACATGTTCATAAGGGGATTGTTGACTCTGATAACCTCCCTGTCCATAGCCAAGACAATTATGCAGAAGGAACACGTAGGGGAGAGGAATATGCAGAGTCAAGACCCTCGAGTTAGTCTCCCAGGCTTGCTACTAACTAGCTACAGAGTTTAAGCATGTCATGGCCATTCTGGATATGAAATTACTCATCTGTAAAATGAAGGAACTTGACTAGGTGGTTTTTAAAGCTCTGTCCAATTCATTATGGAGGATTTTTTCCATCCTCTGGTCTGAGTTGCCGATACTTCGAACCCCTTCCCCTGTTCAGGGATCTTGCTCAGTCCAGCTTCATTGCAAATGTCACTGCCCTAAATAGATTTAGGGAAGAAAGAATCACTGAAAGCAAAAGGATGAATTTCTTTTCTTCCACTTTTCTGAGGTCCCATTATAATTCACGGGAATAATTTCTTGATAGGAAGAGAGTATTTGCAAGAAAAGTTGACTTTGCCAAGTGTCACAAACTCCTGAAAGTGATCATACTTGAGCTGAGTGGTTATATGCACCTATGTTCAATAACAGCATATCGATTGGGCAAAGTAGTCTTCCACGGCTGAGAAAAGAGGATACAGTGATCAGAGAACGAAAGCACCCCAGACTTCAATAATAGTATTGTTAACTGGTGTA
Organism: Ailuropoda melanoleuca; assembly: GCF_002007445.2. Classification (NCBI taxonomy): domain Eukaryota; kingdom Metazoa; phylum Chordata; class Mammalia; order Carnivora; family Ursidae; genus Ailuropoda; species Ailuropoda melanoleuca. Next base: position 130,704,307 of record NC_048224.1, on the reverse strand, counting down.
ATCTTCTGAGAAAGTGCGAGACCTCAAATTAACAGCACTGAATTGAGCCTAATAACTATGTTGCACAACATCATATCTACTCCTCAATCAATACTTAATTTTCTCACAGAGCCCTCAGCCTCCTGCCAGATTTTATTGTGTTTTGCAAGGAATAGCATTGACCTTGAGGAGTGCCAGTCCCCTTCAACCTTAATATCCCCAAACGGCCAAATGAAATATTCCCAAGACAAATTAGAAGCTGAAATCCATATGCAGGAAAATAATTTTTTCTACATTATTCACTTTATATTGTGTCAGGTCTGTCAGTTCTTCATCAGATGGTAAGCCTGAAGTGATTCAGATTTGGAAATCAACCTATGCTTTTGTAAGAGGTAAATTTAAGAGACTTTGCTTGAGGTCACACAAGTCAAATCAGCAAAGTCACACTCAGAGACCACACTCTGCTGCCTAAATTTCATATTCCACAATCCTGGAGCTTTGGTCACTGAAGCTTAGCAAGTCTCGAAGGAAAGTGACTTTTTTTCCATTTCAATTAACAAAGCTTTACTCTGGAGTGTGACAATGGAATTAATGTTGAATCTTGGGGACCTTTTTTAATATTTTGTTCCAATTTCTTGATGTTTTATATTACATAGGAAAGTAATTCTTTAAAGATTTTATTTATTTATTTATTTTTTTTTTTTTTGAGAGAGAGTGTGTGCACACACATGAGTTGGGGTAGGGGCAGAGGGGGAGGGAGAGAAATAAGCCAACTCCATTCTGAGCACAGAGCCCAACTTGGGGTTTGATCCCATGACCCCGAAATCATGACCTGAGCTGAAACCAAGACACTGTGCTTAACTGACTTAGCAGCAGTTGCTTCCCAGGTGCCCCTAGAAAAGTCATTTTTTCAGGTAGAAGGGGAATCTCCCCAAATAAATCATCTTTCATCTATTCACTCATTTAATTCATAAATGAAGTGCTGGGTGCTGATTGGTTTAAACTAGGTCCCATGTTCTACCCCTGGAGCCAGACAGAAAGCAGAACTCTTTTATAAAAATAAGCATGTATATTGTACACCTGAAACTAATACTACACTGTATGTTAACTAACTGGAATTTAAGTAAAAACTTAAAAAATAATAAACAAAAATAAAAATCAAAAATAAATAAAAGTAAGCATGAATGGATGTTGGTTGGCAAAATAATCATGCAATTGTCCACTATATTATTACATTTAAAACTTTTCATCAGAGTCATTTCATTATAAGTAGATGAGTATATTATATTCTTAGCCATTACCCCCATTGTTGGACATTTTATGTTACCTAGTGTCTTGCTATGAAAAAACAGTCACACAAACAACTTTGCCCTGAAATATTCATTTTTTGAGATAATTTCCCTAAAATACTTTTGCAGAAGCAGAACTACTGAGTCAAATCGAATGAATTGTTTTATGGTTCTTAGGACATATTGCCAAAGTTCTTTCCAGCAACCATGTATCACTAGACACTTTATTAACATTTCGTAAGAAATTCCACTTTGATGTCCTGTCACCAACATGAAACATAGTCAACTTCTTCCAACTTTGCCAGTTGGATAGCTCAAAGAACACAGACAGCGCGATCGAATCAGCAGTTTTGATCATATGACTTTCCTACACATAAGATTTACATGCCTTTTCATGGGCTTGAGGACCAAAGTCCAAACTCCTTAGAATGGCTTATAAGGTCTTCCATGATAGGGTCCTAATGGTTGCTCCACCTTTCTCTTCTGTTGCTTCCCAACCCAGCTGTGGAAACTGAATGATTTACAGATCCTCAGACCCTGAATCTTGGTGTCTATCTCTGTCTTTGCATATCTTCCCTTCTCTGCTTATCACTCTATTTCCAGTTCTAGAATTCCTTCTACTTTGTGCAGACCATCTGATCATAGCCTAAATCACACAGTATCACAGCAATCATTTGCACGTTTCCCACATCAAATATCTTTTTTCAAGCATATCTTGTCTACCTTTGTATATCTAGGCCCTAGCACAGTGTTTGGCACCAAAAAATAACATAAAGTAAGCAATCATTGAATAAATAATAGGTGGATATGGCAAGAGAGTGCATATTGACAGATGAGAGTAGGAAGAAAATTGATATTGTAAAAAGGAAGTCTGAATCTGACTTCTGTGATCTTGAAAACAGCATTTAACCTCCCTGAGCTTCATTTCACTATGGGACACGAGGCTATGTTCTTACCATCGTATCTTCTTCACGGTATTCTTTAAAATATCATATTGAGTGTATCAAAGTGCCATATGACTATCAGGTGATAGAATAAATAATAAAATGAGAAACATTCTTTAGGATACTAGGAAGTACTGGCTCTGCAACCCTTCCTTAGAAGCCGGTCCCGATGTTTTGTCACCTTCATAGATGTCAGACCATGGTATGAATGAGGGGGGAAAATGGCAGATGGGAAAACAAAACATACTTCAAAGGAAACTAACCAACCTAATTATAAGATTCCAAAAGTCCACTTATCAGACGTTCATACTTACTAGACAAACAGCATTCTGAGGGCTCAGATGAACTCCTTACCCAGGGTAGGAAGCAAATCTAGAGTTGTAGTTGACAGTGCGGCTGAAAACCATTATCCCAACATATCGTTGGGGCTGCAATGGCCAAGAGAATATTTAACACTACCAGGATTAGAACTGCACAAAGAACAGAACCCATAATAATCAACGCAGCCCAACGCAGTAATGGCGTTTCCAACCTCACAAAAGATAAAACTGGAAAAGAAGCAGAAAAGGCCAGGTAAGTGGTAATAAGGAACAAAGCAACAACTAGGGTCAAAAAAAGATTCATTTAGGAAGATGAATTGGCTGAAAGTCTCTAAAACATGTTGCTGCCTATTTACAGGTTTGGCTGCAGCCACAATCGAGGCAACGGAGCTTTATGTGGAAAAAGGAATGTGCAGATTATGCATGGAGGGGCTGACGGCTGGCTGTGTGGCCCTTCAGCTGACATACACCGGCCCTGGCGCTGAAGAGGGGCTGTGTTCACAGCTTCTGGGAAAGAGAGGCTGCTTCCGACAGCTGCTGTCACTTTCCATAAGCCTCTCAAGAAAAGCAGCACACACACCTAGCTGGGGCTGCCTGGTTCTGCTGGCAGAGCACGGCCTGGAGCTTGTGGACATTACAGGAGGATTAATTAGACCATGTCTTCAAAGCACTTTGAGCTCCTTTGAGGGAGGCCTTTTAATTATAGTATTGGCCAGGAGCAAGTGGGAAAATAGGCAGGGAAATAATATCAATTTTGTCAGGGGTACGAAAGAATAGTCTCCGTTTGGATCATATTCTTGCCTCAAGTGATGCACATGTGTTTTCCCACCCCTTATCCTAGACCTAGCTATTGCTTGAATAAGACAAGGTAATCTTACATCTCCATTTGCTTATGGGGTGTGCTGTGGCTATTCTTTTTATTGATATTATTCAGACATTATTATTCAAATCGATTCATTTTTGAAAATTGCCTTTTGGGAGAGGAAGATGCCTCTTTTCTCTGCCTATTTTGAACTGTAGCTGAAATGTATAGCAAGAGCATATTTGCCCTAATTTGGTCGCAGGATTTGGTTAGAGATATAATTTGTTTGCTCATAAATTTATTCCCTATTGAGAGGTAAATACTAACTACTAACCACCTGGAAAAGGCAGAAAAACAGTTTAAATTTCTAGGATATTTGGCTGTATTTCGAAATTCAGTAAAGAAAGCCAGACAGGGCTTTCTAGTTGTGACACTTTATTAGATGCAGTCCCATCTGCACAAAAATTTGGTTTGAGAATTCATATTTACGCACCATCCGCAAAAGATTGAAATAATCGTCATTTTGGCTCATATGGCAGCTTGCTGCATTAGGGAAGTGGGAGGTTTGACTTTATTTCCATTATAATTTTAGGATTAATCATTTAGGATTAGTCAGTTCATTAATGATATGAAGGAATTGGAGTCAGTGAACCAGACAGATGAAAGATTCTCTATCATCTACAGATTCACGTTCTAATGTTAATAAGTTGAAAGATAATTTGGATTGGTGGGTGTTACCCTAACGTTATGGGCCAGCATTAGAATGCAGAAACGGTACTGAGTATCTCTAGGTCAACATATGAGAAGATTAGGGTCAAAATGACAGGTGCTCACTGGACTTGCCAGTTTGCACAATGCTTGGCACAAATATGCCCCCCATTCCTTGCAATCTGTTAAGGCATGAAAACAAATATGGGCTTCTCCTACCCCACCCTCCTCCAGGGTAAGCGGAAACTGAAAGTAGAGTTGGGGACAAGAGGGAGCAAAGCCCAGGATACTGTCAATTCTTTTAACTTGCCAGTCTGAAGGCATTTCATGTATGAGACTGAACGCTTGAGTGGAGGATGGTCTTCTTGATAATTAAATTTCAGCCAGATGTCTCCAGGCATCAGATGCCCTCTCCCGTGGTGCTCAGAAGTCCCTGCCTACGTGTTAGCAGCCTCATAAGAAACAATGGATGCCTACTTGGGGCTTACAGTCCAGCAGGCATCCCAAAAGCCACGTAACAACATCCCCCCGACATCTGCATGGTCCGCTCAATGGGTTATTTTCAGAACATCATGCCATGCAACACAGAAACACTGTTATCCTCAATTAGAGAAGAAGCAACCCAAACTAGGGAGTTTAAACTATTTGATCAATCAATAAAGAGAACTGAAATCTCCACAGGTCAGAGATTTGGTTGCTTTTAGCCTTAATTGCTTCAGTATCTATCCTTCTCTAGAGTTTCCCAGAGCCATTGTCATCCCTCCCACTTGGTTCTGTGGGTCAAGGGCATATAGGACTAGACTGGATGATTCCCAACTCTGGATCCTCTTTTTCATTTGCATTATGATCTCTTTAATCCACTAGGCTCTACGGACATGTAGTTTAATTTCTAACTATATGGGGATATATTTCTATTTAATCTTACTATTGATGTCTGACCTAACTGCATTGTGGAAAGAAAAATGTGATCTGAATATTACCAGTTCTTTTAAAATGGTTGACACTTGCCTAAGGCTACTATGTGGTCAATTTTTGTAAATGTTCCATTTGTGCTTGCAAAGAATGCATCTTGTAGCAGAATTCCACATATGTTCAACAAATCAAGCATGGTGATTGTGTTAGGCAAATATTCTTTACCATTTTTTAGTCTGCTTGACATATCAATAATTGAGAGAGAGGTGCTGGTGCATTTGTCAATTAGTTCTTCAATTTAGTTCTATCAATTTTTGCTCTATATATTTTGAAGATATTTTATTATGTACATACACATTTAAAATATTAAATCTTCCTGATGAGTTGAATCTTTGTCATTAAGAAGTGACCCTCTCATTCCCTAACACATTTTTTTGTCTTACAATCTACTTTTGTTTGATAACAATTTGGCTATCCCAGCATTCTTTTTAATTGTACTTGACAAGTGTATTTTTTTCCAACCTCTTTCAAGCTTTCTGTTCTTATAAGTGTGTTTCTTGGAAATATAATAGCGCTAGATTAGTTTTGGTATTTTCTGACAATCTCTTTTTAGGTTTAAGTCCAGTTTATTTATTGTCGTTGAGATTAGTGATATTCTTAAACTTGCTTCTACCATCATTTTTAATTTTTATTTGTCTCTCCTTTCCAATGCCGCTTTTTTCTTTCTTGGTCTTCTTTTTTAATTGACCGGATTTTTGTTTGTTTTCATATTATTTTTCCATTTATTCCCTTTACTGGATGGGACATTAAAACATCCTAAACTTGTTCTTTCAGTGAATCTTTTGCAATTGCATATTTAACTTACCAATGTCAAATAATAGATTATATCCTAAATATTTTTTACCAAAAATAAAAGGACTCTGGGCACCTTTACATAGATACTATCGTTTCCCTAATCCTTTTGATAAACTCATAGTTGAAAAGTGCTTTCATTTTGTGTCTTTTTTAGGAACAAAAATTAATCATTATTCTTTTGTCTACAAACTCTGTTTAAATTTCTATGTTTAGCATTTTTGACTCACCATTCCTTTTTGCTTCTCAGACCTTCATCTTGATCATTTTTCTTCTGGCTGAAATAGATTATTTAACGCTAATTTGGCGGTGGTAAATCCTACCCATTTTTTATCTGAAAATGTCTTTATTTCTCTCTCACTTAAAAAGATAATTTTGCTAGGTACAGAATTCTAAGACATTTATTTTTTCTCATGAAGATATTATTCTACAGTCTTATATCTTATATTGTGGCTATTGAGAGAACTATTCTTTAATTGTTTTTCTTCACTGGTGATCTTTTTTTTTTCTCTGACAACTTTACATTTTTCTCTTTCACCTTAGTATCTGAAGTTTCACTATGCTTTGTCTAGGTATAGAATCAATATATTCATCTCTTTCAATATTCTGCAAAATTCTCAACAATTCTCTCTTTAAATGTTGCTTCACTAGATTCACTTTATCCTTTCAAGAATCTCTTAAGTTCTATGCTCCCTCTTAACTTTTCTGCCATATTTTCCATTTCCTTTCTCTCTGCATACTCTGTAACATCTTCAAATATGTATTTCAATAATTCACTTTTTAAGTGTGTCTAATTCACTATTTCTTTGGCCCCACTGAAGTTTTTCTTTTTTTTTTTTTTCCAGCAATGATAGTTTTCATTTTAGAGGCTTTATTTTGCTCTTTTCTGAATCTTCTTGGTCATTCCCGATGTCTCCTATTGCTTGCTCTGTGATTCCATTCTCTATGAGTGGCAAGGGTTAACTTGTCCAAGACAGATTCCCTGAAGGTTGGCCTCCTAGAAGAGGCCTCCTTGGCCTCCTGAAAAGCAATGTGGAAACAGGCCATGGCTCAATGCTTATGATGATCAATCCTAGTCAACCTCAAAGCTTGGCCTGTAGCCCTCTGACCATACCAGGGGATGGGCTGCACTTCCTCATCCATAAACACAGAGTTGACAGAACTGCGTTGAAGCCAAAGTTCTGCCACATCATATTGCTAATATGTCTCTTCCCAAACCATGCAGCTTAAAGCTCCACAGCCGATGGTCAAAGTCCTCTTTGTGATGTCTGACTCTGTGATATCCTTAATCTGTGCATTTTAGCCAATAAACACTACACCAATGAGTCAATGCCAAGTTTCCAGGCTAGCTGCCCTCCAGCTTCTGGTCTTCAGTTTAGTACCCACTCGTTCATCAAGACGTTGCTGTTGCCATTTGCTCCCAGGATAACCTTTTCCTCCTGCTTGCCTATTAGCCAGAGTCACTCACAGTTTGCTCCTTTGGAGAAAGCAGGAAAGAGGGGGCGGAATCCCCTCCATGCTTCAAACTAAGCCATTCATCAGAAAGTATATTTTATTTAGACTCTAGTTGTTTTTCAGTAGGCGGGTCCCTCCCCAAGTACCTTAATCTCAAAATCCCAGAACAGAAGTCTGATCTAGAGAACACCTTAAAATTCATTCTAATTGTGATGCCTCGAAAGCAGTGCTGGTTCCAATATGGTGCCCATATGATTTTAGGTCTCTATTTAGCATCCCCACCTTCTCCCCCACATATACTCTGATTTCAAAACAAAATCAAAGCAGGAGGTTCGTTTCAGCATCCTCCTCTCCATCACTGACACCCCTTGAGAGTAAATTCCCTGAGAGCTTGGGAGAATGCTAGGAAAATGGCAGGATCTAAAATACTGTCTGAGGGGCACCTGGGTGGCTCAGTCCATTAAGCATCTGCTTTCAGCTCAGATCATGATCCCAGGGTCCTGGGATTGAGCCCCTGAATCAGGCTCCCTGCTTAGCAGGGAGCCTGCTTCTCCCTCTCACTCTACCATTCCCCTTGCTTGTACTTTCTCTCTCTCTCACTCTCTCTCTCAAATAAATAAATAAAATCTTTTTAAAAAGTAAACATGAAAAAAATAATAATAAAATATTGTCTGAGGCAGTTGTTTTCAACCCTGCCTGCAGATTAGAATCATTTGGGGAGCTTAAATATCCCAGTGCCCAGGCGGCACCCCAGATCAATTATATCAGAATCTGGGTATGTGGGACCCAAGCATCAGTAAGTATTTGGATGCAAAGATAGATAATTCACAGGCTTGGTGCTGGATGAGCTCTGGATGACCAACCAGAGGAGGAAACAGATAAGCAGACTAGCAAACAATGTGACCTAGGCCATATTAGAGAGCTGAAAGGGAAAAATGCCATCCCAAAATATGCCACTTTGGCATACAGATTATTTTGAGCTGGAATCAATCGAAAACCCACAGACACAGACCTTCTCAGAGCTTTTCTTATTCAGCTAAAAGCAGAAATTTCTGAGAAAACTCTCCCAGGGGAGTTTTATGGCCATGAAGAAGATGGAACGTCAGCACCAAGATGAATCTGCACACATAAGCCTTACTGAAATACCCCTCATCTTCCACGAGTCTCTTCATATATTTACCTTTCCACAATTTACCACCCCTAGAAAACCACATCCCCGTTTCCTTTATACAGTCACTTCACAATGCATTGCCCTTCGTTATACTGGTATAAAAGCTTCCAAATCTAACCCCTTCTTTAGGCTTTCACTTCTTTCCTGTAAAGCCCCCATGCATGTAAAAATATTAACATCAGTAAAGAAACACATGGCTTTTATCCTATTTACCTGTCCTTTGTCAGTTTAATTCACAGCCCCCAATCACTGAACCTGAGAGAGTAGAGAAAATATTTTTTTCCTACCTTGCAGAGATGTATATAGGTATTAGGAACAGAGAGAAGAAAGTGATTATCTCTAAGAAGGGAGAGGAGAGAAAGGCCAGGGACAGATTCACAGAGGAGAGAGGGGATGCCTGTGCTGTGTCTTCAAGATAATACAGGAGCTTGCCAGGTGGAAAGAATTCCAGGCAGAAGGAACAGCAGGTGCAAAGCACAGGGACAGAGACAACAGAATGCCTTCAAAAGCATCAAGCATTTCAATATGGATAGAGAATATGATACATGTTGGAAAGCCTCTTATGAAAGTTTATTCAGGAGGCAATGGAGAGATATTGATGAATCATCAATAGCAATTAACTTGATTGGATTTGCATTTTAGGAAGATTTCAGGAAACAATGTCCGTGCTACTGTCTGTGTTCTGCTTGTCATGAGGTTGGACTATCATTTTTGAATGTGGTTTTCATGTTGAGACTGCAGGGCTAGGCTATGCCCGTCCAGGTGAGGGGTGCAGTTGCCCTGAAGGAAGTGGAGCCCCAGTATCAGCCCTCTTGGGAAGACAGAGATCCTAGGGCAGCCATTGAGGACTTAGAGGTTTGTCGTGAGGTAGAAGTGAAAGGAGATTCCAGAAGCTTGGAGGAACTCCCTGCCTGAAGGGAAAATGTGGTTTCTGCCCTAGTTAGGAGCACAAAGCCAACAGAGAGCACCTACAGGTCTCAAGAGGTTACTAAGTATCACAAGGAACAAATACAAAATGACTCCTTGAACTGTCATTCCTTATTTTTCTCCTGGACAGAAAAGGCTTTTTAAATACTTGGATGTCAATGCTGGTCTCAGCTGTGAGATGGAAAATTAAACAAAGGGTCCATGTCCCAAAGCGGCAATAAGAAAACAGAGCTATGAAAGCCAGGAAAGGTAGCAGCCGTGATTGACAGCAACCCCATGGAGAGGCTAAATCTCCAGGACAGAAGAGGGGGAGCGTGACACCCAGATAACCCTCCTCACCACCTCCCCCAAGAATCTGTTATCATCCTCTCGGTGGACTGAAGTGTCATTTTATTCAGAGAGCCAAGGTCTTCAAAGTTAGGAGCCATGGACTACAGGAGTCCAGCCTGGAGGCAGGAAACACGTAGGAGGATTCACGCCCAGTTAGGAGAAGATGGCGACCTAAGACAGTGTGCATGAAGAGGAAGGAGGAGAGACATTGATGAGGTAGACTCGGCAGGGAATAATGACACAGGCCAGACGCTAGGAGCAAGGAGAGGGTAATGAGCTTGCAAACTAGGATAAAGGGAGCACGCGTGGCAAGCAGCCGGAGAAGCTCCTGGGGAGAACGGAAGGAAATGCTTGAATCTAACTAGAATGAAGCCTTTTCTGGTCCACAGTACCAGCCTTTAAAAATGTAAAAAGGGCACTTGGGTGGCTCAGTCAGTTAAGTGTCTGCCTTTGGCTCAGGTCATGATCCCAGGGGTCCTAGGATCAAGTTCTACATCGGGCTCCCTGCTCAGGGGGGAGCCTGTTTCTCCTTCTACCTTTCCCTCCTGCTTGTGCTTTCTCTCTCTCTCTCTCTCTCTCTCAAATAAATAAAAAAAAATCTTTTTTAAAAATGTGAAGGGGTGCAGACTTCACAGGAAATAGAGAAGCCTACTCCTATGGACAATGAGGATGAAAGTCATGTGAGTCTTTACATCTGCCAGGGTCCAGCTTGCTGCTGTAAACATGTTTAATGAATGAACAGAAGAAAAGGGAACCTTCTATTTATTAGCTAATGAAAACATAATCAGCCTAGCAACAGTGAGCCTGCTGCATGGTAAGAGCCGGGATTCAATCCCAGATCAGTCTTGCTCCAAATCCTGTGTTCTTTCCACCACAGCATCCAGTGCACTGGGAGGTGGATTCAGTTTTTGTTTTTGCCTTGACTTTTGTTTTTCCAGTTTTTTTTTTTTAATTGGGGATATGCCTCAGTTTTGTTTAATTGGCACTGTTCTCTTAATGAAAGCCACATGCCACACAGCAGGCATGTGTGTATAAGAAAATTGAAGCTCCTAGGGGTGCCTGGGTGGCTCAGTTGGTTAAGCGTCTGCCTTCAGCTCAGGTCACGATCTCGGGGTCCTGGGATCGAGTCCTGCCTCAGGCTCCCTGCTCAGCTGAAAGCCTGCTTCTCCCTCTCCCACTCCCCCTGCTTGTGTTCTCTCTCTTGCTATCTCTCTCTATGTCAAATAAATAAATAAGATATTAAAAAAAGAAAAGAAAAGAAAATTGAAGCTCCAAAGAGTCACACATCACACAGGTAAACAGGGTATGAACCTGAATTCACTCACACCTTTGCCTGTCCCATTCCCAAACCCATGTTCTTTCCCCTGCAAAAGGCAGGGTCAAAGCCTGCCACAGCTTCTTAATAGTCATTTGCTCAGCCTGGATTTTCTCACCTGCTTACAAGGACATCGCAGTCTTGCCTCGCAGGGCCGGGGAAGGTTGAGTGAGACAATGCATACCAAGAACATGGAGCAGCCTCTGGTCAAGAGCAAGGGCTCTGACCCACTGTCAGTCCATGTGGGAGGCAGCATAATGGCCCCCCAAAGACCCCAGGCCTGATCCCCAAAACCTGTGGTTGTGTTAGAGTCCACGGCCAAAGGGACTTTGCAGATGTGGTTAAATTAGGGACCTCGGAATGGACCCAGACTATCCTGGATTATCCAAATAGGAGCAACATAATCACAAGAGGCCTTGAAAGCAGAAGAGGAAGAAGAAAGTCAGAGAGAAAGACATGCGTGTAAATGGAGGGTTGGAGACAGATGTGAAGTTGCTGGCACTGAAGATGGAGGAAGGAGCCACAAGCAAAGGAAGGCCGGCCACCGTCATAACTGGAGACAGGAAAGATACGATTCTGCCTTAGATTCCCCAGAAAGGAATACAGTGGCTGACACCTTGATTTTAAGCCGTAGCAGACTTCTGACCTGCAGAACTAGAAGGTAATAAATGTGTACTGTGTTACCCAGTTTGTGGCCATTTGTCCCATCAGCAATAGGAAATTCACACATGAAGGAGACAAGGATATTATTTGGTTAGCTGTTGCATGTGCTTCCGCCTTGCTCCTTAGGAGGGGCACTTGGGTGGAGTGTAAGTTGTTTCTGAGCAGGTATTATGGCTTGCATTTCTATATCTCCTAAGATCTTTTTCTTGGAAGAGTCCTCTGAGTTTGATTAATTGACCCTTTGTGATGAGGGAACAGAAGGCAAGCTGAGGACAAAGCAGAAACTGACGCCCTGCAACCTCCACCCCTCCATGAGATGTATGTGACATCCCTCAGGCACTCCTGGCTGCCCTCAAAGACAAAGAAATAGTTAACCTATAGAGACCACAATCCCTCAGTTTACAAATGTTTTAGCAGTCTATAAGAACAAAGCATCTCTGTCAGTAACCTAGCTTCCAGAAGGGAATGTCCTTGTAGTCTGCAGCCTCCAGGAAGTTCCCGACTATCTTCATGTTAATGCCTTAGGAGAGGGGTAAAGGGCCTTGACTTGACAATGGCAAGGCCTCCGTATCCTGTGAGTCTTCTTTAACATATGAAAGTCCTTTCTCAACCTCCCTTTTTCCTTTCCTCCCCCAACCCCATGGTATATAATCAGCCACCCCTCGCAACCCGGGGCAGCAGCTCTTTCTGCCCACGGGTCCTGACCCCATGCTTTAATAAACCACCAATTTTGCACCAAAGACGCCTCAAGAATTCTTTCTTGGTCGTCAGCTCCGGACTCCACCCCACTGAACCTCACGTGTATTCCATAACCTCATCATTTGGGTGAGTGAGTAAAATGCTTCAAGATAAATAAGCCCAGTGACAGTATCTATAAAGCTCTAGAAGCATCACTTAATTTCTGTCTGGTGGCCTAGGGAAATTCTGCCAGTGCATCAGGCCCTTTGGAAATGCTTCTTGGGGAAGGTCCCCTCGGGACCTCTTTTCAGTCATCCCTTCTATCCAAACACAGGAGACTGGTTTCTGGTGTGCTAATTCAGGTCAGGTGGCAAGTGAATTGATGAGTCAGATAATATTTATTGAATATTTTAAGTCCAAATATTTAAGTTATGTCCAAGAAATTGGACATGCAATCACTGTCTCTAAAAATGATCAAAATGAGAAGAAAGGGATAAAGAAAGGGGGGTAATCAGAAGGGGGAATGAAGCATGAGAGACTATGGACTCTGAGAAACAAACTGAGGGCTCCAGAGGGGAGGGGGGTGGGGGAATGGGATAGACTGGTGATGGGTAGTAAGGAGGGCACGTATTGCATGGTGCACTGGGTATTATACGCAACTAATGAATCATGGAACTTTACATCAAAAACCAGTGATGTACTGTATGGTGACTAACATAATATAATAAAAAAATATCATTATTGTAAATGGAAAAAAAATAAAAAAATAAAAATGATCAAAATGGACTTAGTGAAACAGAACATGCATGTGAAGCAAATAAAGAAAACATCTGTAGAAAGGAGAATGCGTCCCAGCAAGGCCAGGCTTAAGGCATCCTAGTGATAGCACCTTCTGCGTGTTTTCTCGCCATCCACATCGTCATTAAGACCCTGATCCACACAATCTCTCCCATGATGGTCTCTCCCAACTGGTCTCCCCACTTCCAGGCTGGCCCCTCTCCAATCCACTCTTCATATGCCCCCATCCTGCTTCAGTTTCTCTGCTGGCTCCACCTTCCTTTGGAGGAATTCCAAACTCCTTAACATGGCTGCAAGGCTCTGCATTATGTGGCATGTCTGATCCTCTCAGCCACCATTTTTACCTTCTCTCTCTCTTCCTCTCTCTAAGCCCCTGGAGCCAGTGTGTGGCTGAGCAGGTTGTCACTACCCAACTCCAGGGGACAGGGGGCAATCACAAATACTATGGTGCAAAAGTCACACAGCATGGTTGTTCAGTGCACAACTTACACAATCATACATGCAGCCTCACAGCACTTCTAAACTTCTTTCATGTCACAAACACAGCATGCTCACTAGCCTCTGGACCTTCACCCAAGCTATGCTCCCTGAATGGATGACTATCATCTTTGAGAAGTCCTCTCTGTCACCAAGTCTGAATATCAGAGCTTATAAAAATAGTGTGGAGACTGAAAGAGACTAGAATCCATAGCCTCTTCTTAGAGACCATCATTAAGACCCCAGCACTCTGGGGAACCTGGGTGGCACAGTCCGTTGAGTGTCCAACTTTTGATTTCAGCTCAGGTAATGATCTCAAGGTCATGAGATTGAGCCCCATATCAGGCTCTGCCCTGGGCATGCTTAAGATTCTGCTTCTTCCCCAGCCCCTCCCACTTGTGCTCTCTTTCTCTTGTTCTCTCTCATTCTCTCTCTCTCTCTCTCAAAATAAACAAATAAATCTTCAAAAATAAAAAAAGATCTCAGCATTCTGGGGACCAGAGCCAAGAGGGGTTCATTTGGGATGTGAAAATATGAAGCCAAGTGGGGTCCAAATAACAAATTTCCTTTTCACTCCTGATGCCAGGAGGAAGCAGTTCTAACAAAGTAAGGCAGACTAAGTCTTAGGATTGTGAACAAAAGGCAACTAAAGGAAATCTATACAGTGTTCAGGGAAGAAAGGGCAAAGGGCCCTTAAGATGATATTCCTCTTATACCCCTAATACCCAGCAAGCACAGTGTCAGACAGACAGCTTGGTCACTAAGAGTTGGGGGAGAGAGTGAATGAGCCTCTGAGCCAAAGACAGTTGCCTGGGACTTCCTCTCACACACAAGAGGTTTGGACTAGGCCTTACGGTCAGGCTCCATTTGAGTGGCTGAGGATGCAGGAGAAACAGAAGCACCCAGAGCGGGTAGCAAAGGTATGTGGTGGTGAAGATACCCTCCAATTAGGAAGACAGTGCCTACCATCAAAACTCTCCTCGATACGCTCTAATGGCCCTTCCCGGGCTGTCAGGAGCTAGTCAGCTTCCCAGAGGTGGACAGCCTATTTTCCTAAATTCAACAGAAGAGTGTCCTGGTCATTAGTGCTGCTCACCAAATATTACAATTCTCCTCTCTTTCAGGGGTTGTGAGGATGCACTTCCCAGCCCCCTTTGAAGTCAGGAGTGACCACCTGACCTGATGGGGCCAATGAAATGTGAGCAGAGGTTTCTTGCATCATTTCCAGAACGAAGCACTAAAGTGCACATGTCCCTGCTTCCCTTTTTCCTGACTTGGTGTCCTTGGAAACGCACGTCCAAATACTCTTTCTAGCAGCACAACAATGCAAATGGACTTAATACCACCAAACTGTGCACTTACAGATGATTAAGATGACAAATTTCATCTTACGTGTATTTTGCCACAATTTTTTTTTAACAAAAGCAACGACAAGATAGAGTCTCCAATAGCCTGAGTCCTGGCGTGACAACAAACAGCAAAACCCCTAGACGTGCAGCATGAGCTGGAAATTATCTTCTGTTGTGCTAAGCCATTGAAATTTGGGGATTGCTTGCAATCTTGCTGCATTTTATTGAACAGGGTTAAATTTTGTTTCCATAATGGCTT
Source organism: Ailuropoda melanoleuca (assembly GCF_002007445.2). Classification (NCBI taxonomy): domain Eukaryota; kingdom Metazoa; phylum Chordata; class Mammalia; order Carnivora; family Ursidae; genus Ailuropoda; species Ailuropoda melanoleuca. Next base: position 130,689,079 of record NC_048224.1, on the reverse strand, counting down.
TTGAAAACCCTACCATTTAACCACTTAAAACTCTCCCTGTTTAATTTTACCCCATTTGTTATAGTTATTAGAAACAATGTACTAAAGAATGAGAAGAGTGGGGGTTTTTTATTTCATTTCTTTCTGGCTGCATTTTTGTTATAATTTGAAATCACTTCAACAATAAAAAAACACACACAAAGGTAAAACACTGCTGTAACATCAAGCCTTAAACATTGCAATCTAAGGTTCACAAGACTCCTTTACCTGCATTTGTAACATGCCCTACAAAACATCCTGAGCTAGGGACCATTCCTTGCCTGCGCCCAAGAGCTGAGAACACTGAAGTCCAGAGAGAGCAGAAAGTGGCAGAGGTAGGATTAGAACCCAGGTTCAAGGAGCCAAGAGCTCCCTCCTCTGTGCCTTGCTAGTAATGAATACTGCAGACTATGTTTTCATTTTATTGCTAAACGCCACTGCCCTATAGTTAAGACAATATAACCAGCGTAAGAACTAAAAGTGCTTTAAACAAAATTATAGCAATATACTGCAAAGCTTAACACAGCATTACAAATAGCTCATTGAACCAAGGCAGTTTGTTTGCGGGGTAAGCAAGCAGATTTTCTGCATAATATAGCAGTGCAGCTGGTAATAGCAGCCGCTAAAACAAAGCATGAGGTGGGGGGGGGAGCCTCATTTATAGACAAGTAGTAAACCCTAATGAAACTGCATTTTGGCCCTATCATCCTCCTCCTGAGAAAATTCCCCTCGAGGTTTTCCATGTGAATCCTGGGCATATTTATGAAGATCAAAGTAATGGCTTTTTAAAATTAATTACATGAATTTGTAGCTCAACAACACTGAGTGAAAGGCGGGTGTTGCACCCCATGCCTTGTTACAGCTGTACATTACACACATCAAAAGCCCAGGACGCTAGCGAGAGCATGTTCCCCGCTGCATCAACCCCCAAGCAGCCGGACAGACGCGGAAAGAGTACAAAAGATCAGTCCCCAAAGTTGTTGTGACAGCTTAATTGTATTATGGTGCTCAGATAATTCCCATTTATTTGGCTTTTTCCTCAGAGCAAATGCTGACCCCCCAAGCATAGCTATTACCAGGAGAATGAGGATTCACAACTTTGATGGCTCTTCTCCCTCCCTCCTCCCCCACCCAATGCCAGCCCTGCTCAAAAGTCCCGGTAATTGTTCCACGGTGATCAGGCTTTCCCCCAGCCTTCAGCATGCTGAGACCCGACAGCAGCTAACTAATTGCAATTAAAATCTGCCACGTGAGTGGCAGAGAATAACATAAATTAATCAGTACATTAGCAGAATTACATTTAAATGTCCAAATGCGCCTTCAACATAGTGGGACATTTTAAATTATAAAGCAAAGTACTTCATTATGGATGCTGATATTTTAATGAGGAAATGTGATGTTTGGTTAAATAGGAGTACAATATAGAGACTTCCTTAAAATTAGCATCAATGATGCATTTTAATTCAAAAAACAAGTTGTGGTCTGTGTAATTCCTGCATTTCAATGTGGAAAAATTGCCTGGAGCTGTGGAAACAGTTGAACATCTCATTCTCTGAAGAATTAATAATTTCAGCTGTACTAACTAGCACTTTATGTAAATGGTTAGATAAATCACAGCAATAAATACAGGTTTTAGAAGAACAGAACAGTATGCTTATCCTTAATTTATTCAATCATCAATTCATGTATACTGAAGCTGGGGGTAGGAAAGATTAAATGTACCAGGCAAAAAACACAAAATACAAAACACAAAAAGAAAGGGGAAAAGGAGAAAATGATGTCTTTGACAGCCACAAAGAGAGAAACTCTAGAATAAAGGCCCTCCATCCAATTTTACAAAAATCTTACATATAAAAATCTCTCATGATGCATGTCAATAGGAAAGATGGGTTACAATTTTACTGGGTTTTTTTCAAGTACAGACAAAGCTTAGTAATCAACATATACACTGGAGCTTTAAAAGCCCTCCTTATAAAATAATTTTCTTATTTAATTGCATAAAACATAAAGCATATGTGATACACATATATTTAAAAGACTGTATCAGGTCATCTTTATCATTTGTATGCGCTGCTGGAAGTTTGATGTTGGAAGCACAAACCCTAAGATGGATGACAGAAGCTGACCTCAGCTGGGTTTGCTATTCCTGTCACAGGTTAGGGATGGGGCAAGTCCAAGAAGGGGATTTTTGTCCTCTCCTGGCCTATGCTCTGATTTTATTAGCTGTGAGATGAATTCTTGCTGGTGTCTATAATACATCAAAGCCAGGGCAGGTCAGGTTCTAACAACTAAGAATACACGCAGAACCGCCACATTTTTTGTACATACAAAAAAATCGAATGTTTATAAGTACCCAAGCAAATGCAGACCAGAAATTCACATCATAAAGGAGCAACATCAAACACAGACCAAATGAAAACAAAAATAAAACCTGCCTTCCATGAGACCCATTCTCTGCTTTGGAATCACACCCACTCCCCATCTAAGCCCCACTCGTAATTCTCTATTAAAATTGCCTTATTAACATGATTTTGTTCTTCTTGGCAAAGAACAGGTCTTAGTCTGCTCCTTCCTTGGGTGTCAGGAAAAAGATTGCTTTGGAAAGGAAAAACAAACTCTGTCCAGAGCAATCTTTCTCCCTAAACAAAAGCCTTTCCTGAGTAGAAACACTCCTGTGATTGACTTTACTTACGAAGTCTTTCTGCCCTGGGTGTCAGGGATTCACCTTCTCCCAGGATAAATTAGAACACGGCCTGGCAACCTGGCCTTTATAAAGATACTAGGTCCCTTATTAGCACAGCCCTTGACGCTGTTGGATTTTACCTGAGCCCAGTGGTTGTGGACAGTGAATGTTAAGGAATGCCCTCACTCTTTGTGACTTCCTACAAAGAACCCCCTTCCTCATACGACTTAGATAAGACTCACAGATGTCCCCCTTGTTTACCTACAACAAGGCCAGATCTGCACCCTGTAATCCCCATTGTTGGCTTTGTAAAGGGTTAGCTGAACTGCTTATACCCAACGAGATGAATCAGAACAAAATGCTTTTTCACCCAACTGTGGTGAAGCGTCTCTCCTTCCTCCAGGCCCCTGAACTTTGGCCCATCCTCAGCCTGAGCAGCACACAGCCTCTCCAAGAAAAGCCTGGCCTGAGGGTCAAATAGTCTCTGATCCATTATCTAACCATTTCCCTCAACTGGTCCTTCTAGCCTCATTTATTCATCCTTATAAAAGAAAATTCTTTTTTTTTTTTTTTGCCTGACTCTTGAGACATTTACAGATGTTATGGTTATAGCTTTCTCTCCCATTCCTGCAATCCTTCAGAATAAAGTCTCTGCTTGCTAAGTATAGATCTATTTTTTTTTATTTTATTCCATCAACAGTGGTGTCTAAGTGCAGCAGTTCTAAGCGTTATCAAAATCTATGCTAAGACAGCTCATTATATCCCCTGGGAATTCAGAGTACTAAATCCCATAATGAACTGAGGCTACTAGAACATGCTACAGACAACAGGATTTAATGGTACTATCAGAGTAAAAAGCTTATCATTTTGTTGGCTTGCAAGCACTGTAGCAACTAAGGACACCTAACCAGTTTCCACGCACAATGGCCTGGGTCTGGTCTGAACAAAGGACTGGAAAAGAGTGAATGTGTCTGCTCCTTCACAGCTCCTCTCGGGGCAATAATCAACCTTGAACATTAGAAGGAAAGTAAGGGCAGTGGGGTTTTGTATGTTAATATGGCAAACCTCCAAAGCAGGTCTAGAAACAATGATGGTTACAAACACTATCGGGGTCTTGGGTCCCCCTATGCAAGTGCTTCTTACTGCATTCGTGTCTGCCTCTGTGAACATGTCTATAAATCACATTTGTGCTCACGGTATTTTTATATCCCACAAATATACATAGAAGTATTGTCAAGAAACAAAGTAATTATATTAGTCAGATAATGTTCTCGGTCTACTAATTCGAGTAAAGTATTCCATCTCCTCCAGGAACAGCCAAAAGTGAAAGCAAAAGAGAATGAAAACCAAAGCTAAGCACGCTTTCGTATAGTGACTTGGAAGTTGGCTGCGTCTGCTGGTTTGTGCTTGATAATGTGATATCGTTTTCCCATGAGACTATATTTATTACCAGCTCCATTTCTCACCAAGAGCAAGAAACACTATTGAGCAAAGACAAAATAAGTCTCAGTGAAATTGAAAGCAGATAAGTCCTGGTGTAGTTTATCTTTCCTCATCCTTCCTGTGGAAATGTTCTACTGCATACACTGTTTTAATAATCCAAAACAAAGCCTGGGGTGGTAAAGTAAACAGGGAAAAAAAGGGAGAAGACCGCTGGGTTCCGTTTTCAGGATCCACGGGAACATCTAAAGCGCTATGACTGAAAGCTTCAGAACATAGTGATAAATTGGTCACTGGGAGCAAAACCTAGGCAACTCGTGAATGAGGATCATGTATGTAAATAAAGAGCCTTTTGGTGTGTGCTGCTGAGAAAACTGGAATTTCATGAGATCGTTTCAACTTCTCCATAATTAAAGTTATCCTTACTGTAAAGGTTTTGTAAACAAAGCAATATTCATTTTCCTCACCCTTTTTTCTTAGAGGGTAGGTAGCTGGATGCAGAAAAGAGGATTAAAAGCTCTTTGACCCAGACCAAGATCGAGGAAAAAGATTTGGAAAGTACCTGGTTTCACTCACTCAGGCAACACAGTTTTATCAAAGGGTCCCAAATAACCCACAGAGGCACAGAGTCCTGAGGACTTTCATGACCCCGATTCTAGCTGGTCCACTGCCCATATTCCACTCACCAATACTGTCCACCTTCAGACAAAGCTTGTTTTGCCTTTTGCACCCAGAGTTCTAACCTATACTTGGTGTGTGATCACTATTGTGAGAACCACTGCCTCACACTTACCACACACCAGACACTCCAAGTGCCCTATATATACATCCAACCAAAGGGAGGTCTGACCATTCCCACTGCAAAGACAGGCTATCTGAGGCATAAAGAGGTTAAGCAGATTGTCCAAAGTCACCCAATTACGAAGAAAGGGAGCAAGGACACAGATGTGGGACCATCTGGATCTTAATTCCTCCGCTACCAGCTTCCCAGGACACGCGGCTCGGGATCTGCACCTCATGGGCATATGGAAGATCTGCCCTTCTCAGTCTCTCTGCTCTCCCTTGTCTCAGCTTCTATAGCTAACTAAACCAGCATCTACCATCACACACACACACACACACACACACACACACACACACACAGAGTAACACAGTGTTGATCCAGTTCTGCTAGATCTGCTGTCTTAGGTTAGAATCTGCTTTGTTTCTTTAGGTGGATGTTCTCGCTCCCTGCACAAACCCAGGGTGTACAGTTTAGCTATCAGAGAACAATATTTCCCCCTCTTTTCTTCAGGTTCTTGCTAGAAATACCTCAAGATTGTTTCTTTGTGTTCTCTATAATACTGACATGGAAAAAAACAAATAGTAGCATCATAGAAAGATTAATGTGCTTATGGTAAACAAGGAATTAGTATCCCCCCCAAAAAATATGTTGAAGTCTTAACCTTAGTACCTGTGAATGTGATCTTATTTGGAAATAGGGTCCTTGCAGGTGTAATTAGTTCAGATGAGGTCATAAGGAATAGGGCAGGTACTGGATCCACTACCACTGGTGTCCTTATAAGAAACAAGAGGAGAATGCCATAGGGAGACAGAGACACATGGCAAGAAGGTGATCTTGGCCGAGGCCGAGACTGAAGGAAGGCTGGGACCACCTGAGGGATACATGGGACCACCGGAAGCTGGAAAAGGACACTTCCCTATAGGTTTCAAGGGGAATGTGGCCCTGCTGACATCTTGTCTTTAGGCTTCTAGCCTCCAGAACTGTGAAAGAACACATTTTTGTTGTTTTAAGCCATGAAATGTGTGATACTTTGCTACGGCATTTCGAGGAAACTAATACATGGTGATTAGTGAGGCTGGAAGCAGGAACACTAGTTTGGAGGCTTTTGTGTTTGGCGGTTCCTTTATAAGATGGGAGCACCAAGCTCTGGGCCAAGGTGGTTGTGGGCAGTGAGAATAGATAATCTGCTAAGAGGATTTTCTCCCATTAAGTCACCAGGGAAAAACTCTGCTTTAATAGATATTCAAACAGGAATTGGCCAGGGTAAGCACTTGAGTTAAGAATGCTCTGGATGTGGTACCTGGGTGGCTCAGTAGGTTAAGCGTCTGCCTTCAGCTCAGGTCGTGATCCCAGCTGCTCAGCGGGGAGTCTGCTTCTCCCTCTCCCTCTGCCCCCCCCCACCGACGTGCAAGCCCGCGCTCGCTCGCTCTCAAATAATTGAATAAAATCTTTAAAAAATAATAATGCTCTGGAAACTGGGGCACCTGGGTAGTTCAGTCAGTTAAGCAACTGACTCATGATTTCAGCTCAGGTCATGAGATCAAGCCCCGCGCTGGGCTCTGCACCCGGCATGCAGCCTGCTTACAATTCTCTCTGCCCCTCTCCCGCCACCTCTCCACCCATCCCTCTCTTAAAAAAAGAAAGAAAAAAGACTGCTCTGGAAGTCAAACTGAAAAGCCATGGCCAATTGCTTTCTATCAGCAAAGATAAACATCACGTTTGCTTGGTTTCTGTTTATAATTGAAACAATCCAATGTACCTCAAAACATGAGATTTTGATAAAATTTTAAAACCTAAAACATAAGGAATCAGAAGAATTAGATAATATAATACTTATATTTGTATTCTTATAAATGGAGGCAGAGATAAGGCCCTGAGGAGTTGGGTTTCATAAAATTTCACAGAACAAGATGGACAGAGCGGGGTGGCCTGTCACTCCCCTTTCACTGCTGTGCTTCAGCAAGGTGGCGGAATGGAGATTCCAGCCCTCATACCCCCACAGAAGCATCAGTTTTGACCACCGTCCACAGATGTACCTCTGTGAGAATCTGGGAGTCAAGTGGGAAGGTCCCAGAGTCCTGCTCAAACAAACAAACAAACAAAAAAAATCACAGAAATAGAACAAACAATCCTAAAACCACCACAGACCCTGAGTAGCAAAGCAATCTTGAGAAAGAAGGACAAAGCTGGAGACAAAACACTTACAGATTTCAAATCATGTTACAAAGTTACAGTAAGCAAAACAGTACGGTACTAGCATAAAAAATGGAAACACAGACCAATGGAACAGAATAGAGAGCCTAGAAATAAACTTATACATATACAGTCAACTAGTCTCTGACAAGGGCACCAAGAATGGGGAGAAAATAGTCTCAAAGGATGGTATTGGGAAAACCGGACAGCCACATGGAAAAAAATGACACTGGACCCTTATCTTAAACATCCACAAAAAATCAACTCAAACTGGATTTAAGACATAAATATAAGGCTTGAAATCCTGAAACTCCAGAAGAAAACGTAAGAGAAAAGCTCCTTGACATCGGTCTTGGCAACAAATTTTGGATATGATACCAAAAGCACAGGCAGCAAAAGAAAAAAATTAAAAAGTGGGACTACATCAAACTAAAAAGCTTTCACACAGCAGAGAAAACAATCAACAAAATGAAAAGGCAACCTACAGAATGGAAGAAAATATTTGCAACCATACATCTGATAAGGGATTGCTATCCAAAATATATAAGGAACTCATATGAGTCAATAGCCAAAAAAACCAAATAATCCAATTTAAAAATGGGTAAAACCTAAATAGACATTTTTCTAAATTAAGACATACAAATGGCCAACAGGAACATTAAAAAGTGTTCAATCATCAGGGGAGATACAAATCAAAACCAAAATGAGATATACCTCACACTTGCTAGGATAGCTGTTTAAAGTAATAATAAGTATTGATAAAGATATGGAGAAAAGGGAACCCTGGTACACTGGGTGGGAATGTAAATTGGTACAGCCTTTATGGAAAACAGTATGAAGGGTCTTCAGAAAGTTAAAAAATAAAATTACCATATGACCCAGCAATCTCCCTTTGAGTATTTATGCAAAGAAACTGAAATTGAAATCAAGATCTCAAAGGATACCTGCACTCCTATATTTTCTGCAGCATTATTCATAGAAGCCAAGATATGAAAACAAACTAAATGTCCATCAATGGATGAATGGATAAAGAAAATGTGGTATAAACATATGACAGAATATTATTCAGCCTTATAAAAGGAAATTCTGCCATTTGTGACAATATGACTGGACCTGGAGGACATCATGCTAAGTGAAATAAACCAGACACAGAAAGACAAGATCTCACTATGAGTGAGATCACTCACAATCTAAAATAGTCAAACTCGTACAAGCAGAGTGTAGGTTAGTGGAGATGAGGGGAGGATAAAAGGAGGAAATGTTGGTCAAGGTGTACAAAGTTTCAGTTACACAACAGGAACAAGTTCTGGAGATCTACTATATAGCATGGTGACCACACATAACAATACTGTGCTACATGCTTGGAATTTGCTAAGACATTAGATCCTAAGTGTCTGCACCACAAAAAAGAAGAGGGAAGGGGAGGGGAGGGGAGGAAGAGAGGAAGAAAGGGAGGGAGGCAGGAAGGCAGGAAGGGAGGGAAGGAGGGGGGGGAGAGAGGGAGGGAGGGAGACACTATGTGAGGTGATGGATGTTCAGTAGCTTGACTGAAGTGATTACTTCACAATGTACAGACATATCAAATCATCAAGTTATACACCTTAAATATTTACAGGAAAACCAAAAACAGGAATAGGAGTTAAAAAGAAACATATATCAGAGTAGACCACCGAATCTTATCCAGTGGGATAAAATTTCTAGAACTTCCTTTCTGTGATGGGAAGTCCATCCTTACCTTCCTTAGCTCATTGGAGGAGTAGGGTTGAAATAACTGAAGAGGAAAGAGTGAGACGTATTTTTCTTCCTTTGAGATGAGAGAGGAGGTTAATTTCCACTATATTTTCAAGGAAGGTAGCAATACCTTGTGTTTCTAACATTGTTTTAAATGTAGCTTTTAGAGGCACCAGGGTGGCTCAGTTAGTTAATCGTCCGCCTTCAGCTCAGGTTATGATCCCAGCATCCTGGGATTGAGCCCCACACTGGGCTCCTTACTCAGCGGGGAGTCTGCTTCTCCCTCTGCCTCTGCCTGCTGCTCCCCCTGCCTGTGTGTTCTTGCTCTCTGTCAAATAAATAAATAAATAAATCTTTTTAAAAAAATAAAATGTAGCTTTTATTATTATTCAGATAATGGTGAGGCCAACAGATCAGGAGATGATTACCATTGAAGAGATAGGTTGTTATGCTCACAGAACCTGAGAGGAGGGGACATACCACGCCACACAAGGCCACCAGGAAAGAAGCAGGGTGGATCAGGAGGCAAAGGAGCGAGGGGAAATGTGGGCAAGAATTTTACTGCGGTTTCTGAGGGAAGGAATCCATGAGGCAAGGTAAGCAGGTTTAGGATTGGCTAGTTTGGATCATTCCAGCGGGCTCTGGGGTGTCGAGGCAGTCCCTACTTGTCTGGTACCTGGCCCTGGGTGATGCGGGCAGGTGGAGAGAGGCCTGGCGTGGAAAAGCTCAGTAGAAGAGGTGGCTCGGGGTCTGGACTCTGGATTGGGTGGTTTGCATGTGAAAGGCATATTCACAGGTGAGTCATTGGCAGTCTCTAGGAATTAACTAAGCCCGGAAGAGGCAGTCCCTTCAGGGTCAGCAAGTCCTCAAGATGTCAAAGCATCAAAAATACAGAAAATTAAAAAAAAAATGATTAATACAAATATCCAATCCTGTCCTCATGGGCCCTGTTTGTTTGGCTGACTTGAAAACAGAAGGGTAGGGCCCTGAGGGGAAGGATGAGAAGTGAGTCAGGGGAAGAAGAAATGGTCCTGAATCTTAGGAAACCAGATCCTTCAGCCTGAGCCCAAGAACACTGCAGGGATCAGGGAGAGTGAGAGTCTATGGATGAGGACTAGTGGGTGGGGCAGGCAGGGAATATTGTGGGGGCCCAGAACCCATCCCACCTCCCTTAGGAATGAAGAAGGATACCGAAACAGTCAGGGTTGGTATCCTCCAGACTTTCAAATAACTCAGCACTCTTGTAGAGGTAACCCGTTTACCAAGTCAACAACATGGATACTCTCAAGTCAAAAAGAGAGATTTGGTTCACCAGATCGCTAGGTACAAGTAAAATTATACCTAGGTTATTAACATGATTTTTTTCACCATTGTAGACTTATCAGGATGAGTCAGAGATATCACCCATTGAAAAGTAAAGAATGGCCTATTAAATTAATTTTTAAGATTTTTCCCCCTCAATTTAAATGCCCTTGCATTTACAATACTCTTTACCTGTTGGATTGGAAAGTCCTGGAGAATTGTCAGTGTCCTTGATGACATCAGTGTTGTTACTCTCAGGATAATCAATCACTACGAAATAGTTAATATACTCCCATGGGAGATTCCACTCCATTCTTTCATTGCTGGTCACTATGAACTCCCATATGAAACAAGGAACTTGTCGAAAACACTGTGCTGACCAAACTTTAGCCCGGCTCCCACCTGTACTGCACCATGTCCCTAAAGCTGAGCCCAGCACTCCAGGTGAAGTTTTTGCTCAAGAAAACACAATGCAGAATAATATCCCATTGTATATATGGACCACATCTTCTTTATCCATTCGTCTGTTGAAGGGCATCTCAGCTCCTTCCACAGTTTGGCTATTGTGTACATTGCTGGGGGAGGGGGTAACAGGGTGATGGGTATTAAGGAGGGCACGTGTTGTCATGTGCACTGGGTATTATACATAACTAATGAATCATTGAACTAATAAAAAACTAATGATATAATGTACAGTGGCTAACTAAACACAATAATAAAAAAGAAAGAAAGAAAACACAATGCTTCCAAGCTGCAAAATGTCCATAGTTGCCACCCGCATAGCCACACCATTTTCAGTAATTCTCTCCTTACTCTCCTTCTGCAGTTTTCCATTTCCCCATGTCCTCCCTAGTCCGCTCTCCTCTTCCCCCTTCCTCAATTCCCCATCGCCTCCTTTCATTCCCTCTCTGTTCTCTCTTCAAAGACCTCAGTCATCTTTGCCTTCGTTGGAGTTGAGCTCAGCAGATCCGTAAGTCTCTGATCCCTCCTGCGTCAACTGAAGAAAAGTTGTCTTGCTGCTGTTATCAAGCAACCGTGAGGTCTTTTTTGACACCACCATAATAAATTAACTGGAATCATTCAGTTTTATCACCAAAAGTGGTTCCCCTTTGCCCTTATGTCCCTGCTAGAAGCTCCAGATCAGGAACTGAACTTTCTGGAAGAAATATCAGAAGAATGAACAGGACAGCACTATTGCAGCTACTCATGATGCCACTGTGAGGTGACATCATGTCCTATCAGACTGTCCCAGAGGACTGAGATAGAGATCCCTGGACTCCCACAGCTCAGAAGCAGGTGACTTTATGAAAGCCAACTGCTGACCCCAAATCCAGAAGAACAGGGATCAACTGTGCAGACGAAACGGAACAGAAAAGAGATAATTTAATTGTGGTAAATGCTCTTTTTCTTTGGTCATGGGAGGGGGAGGGACCCTTTATTTCATCTTTATTCTATCCTTTCTTTCTAGAGTTTAGCAGGCTAATCTTATGCAAACTGCAAGAAAACATCCATTGAATGGTGTCTTGCTCCAAACCCCTCTTCAGAACTCAGGGGAAATACTTTATGAGAAATATAAGTTATAAGCTAATGAATTGACAAGGAAACTTAAGGATGATGAGTCTGTAGAAAACATTGTATATTGCTTGGCTTTGCCTGCAAAACCATTCCAAACAATCAAAATGCCTTCACCAAATGCTTTTATTTCTTACGGCAATGTGACTATTTGCATAGGTTCAGTACAAATCTGTAATGATATAATTGGATAAACCAAATTTGTAACCATTCCAGAAATGCCTCGTTCAAATCCCATTAATTGAGGATGACCAGGGCGTTTATTAAGGAACAAGGACTGTATGTACATCCTAGGTGGCAACGATGCCTACAAAATCTTCCAGGGAAACTGCCCTAATGCCGGATCCATAGCTTACGGAGCCCCAGCCTTAAAGACGGTCAAGATTCGCACTTCCTGGCAGGCTGGGACACCACAAACATGCTATTATGGATTGCTTGTGTACTCCTCAAATTCGTATGTTGAAATCCTAACCCCCAATGTGCTAGTATTAGGAGGTGGGGGTCTTTGAGAGGTTATAGGTCATGAGGGTAGAGCCCTCCTGAATGGTACTGGGACCCCAGAGGGCTCTCTAGTCCCTTCCACCAGGTGATGGCACTGCAAGAAGACAGCCACATAAACCAGGAAGGAGGCTCTCGCCAAACACTCAGTCTTCACACAAGGCAATCTTGAATTTCTTAGCCTCTACACAATGAGAAATTTTTGTTCTCTATAAGCTACCAAGTCCATGGTATCTATTATGGCAGCCTGAATCTCAGGGGGAATCTCAGAGAAAGAAAAAACCTTATAGATACAGGTACTGCAAGGAGAAACCCAGTAAGTATTCTTGGTTCCTGGACTGGAAATAGATAAACAAAGAAAGGCAATATAGAATATATCTGGCATAATAAAAGTGATCAAAAACGTGACTCCTGGGCTTATTGTAAGGCAGTCGCAGACATGAGTTCACTCTTTAACCCTATCTTATGGCTAAGCTCAGGGCAGGTAAGTCTTTACATTGTATCATCACTTCTCTCTATCTTTTTTTGTCAATTAAACCATCCAAATAGAACAGAACATCAAGTTAATTATGCTAAATCAGAAAATCTAGAATAGATGTATTTGGTCCAATTCATGTGATCAGGGTAGAATTTGCTCATAAGAAGACCTCAAAAAATAAAACTGGTATTCTTATCCTTAGCTTAGCTCTGTCTCATAAGGAAAGATGGCAACCATCACAGCTGAAAAAAGATTTACACTTTTAAAAGCCACGCATTCCCAGAGATAAGCCTTGAATTACAGGACCATGCTAAAGCCTTACAGCCAGAGATAAGTTGTGATCCTGTTTCCTATTATCAGAGACAGGACCTTAAATCAAAACAGAACTGTCAATTGCTATATAATAATTTGAACTATAAATACAGCCTTCTGTCTTTATTCTGGGAGCTCAGAATCTTTTTTTTTTTTAAGATTTTATTTATTTTTTCGACAAAGATAGAGACAGCCAGCAAGAGAGGGAACACAAGCAGGGGGAGTGGGAGAGGAAGAAGCAGGCTCATAGCAGAGGAGCCTGATGTGGGGCTCGATCCCATAATGCCAGGATCACGCCCTGACCCGAAAGCAGACGCTTAACTGCTATGCCACCCAGGCGCCCCCTGGGAGCTCAGAATCTTGCTTTAGGCATGCAAAATTCGACCAAGTGATCAAAAATTGGGTGGGATTTTTTTTTTAAAGTGGGGAGGGGGAGGATCAATTTCTTCAGAAAAGAAACAATGAAAAATTGAGTTGGGAGGAGTAAAAACAATTTTAAAAAGGTAAATTTCTAGCCATTATGATCAACAACTAAAACATGATTTGTAGAGTCTTTACTGTAGTGGTTAAAGAAAACCAGGGGTGGGGGGGCTGGTAAAAAAGTAAACGGATTTCATTCAGGAACCATCAACAGGGGGAAAGAGACCTCAGTACAGAACTGGCTCAGTTCCTAAATAGTGAACGGACACGTGGGGATTTATAGCCAAGGTGCAGGGTGGGGTCAGTGAAGGGAAAAGTACTAGGAAGAAACATCAGGGACTGGAGGGGATCTGGTTAAACAGAGCCAAAGTAACGGGACTCTTGGTGAAGGCAGATCTCGGTGATCGGAGAGCATCATCAGCAATGGTGGAGGGTGAGGAAATTCGATCAGATATCCAGGGGTATCAGATATGGAGGGTGGGGGATTATCACTAGACTGACTTCGCCTGATTCTTTTGACAACTGGGCTCCACAGGACAAGGCTCAAGGACAGGACCCGGTGGAAAAGGGGTTCAGAGTCTAAAGGTTGGTCAAGAAGAGACTGTCGGTGTCAAGGAACTGTTCTGGAGATCACCTCAAGGCTATATAGTCTACCCGCAAGTTACCCTGATAACAAAGTCTCCCCCCATTTGGGAATTTCTGCTGCCTTGAACATGAAAGCTCATAAAGAAGTCTGTAACTCTTGGTGCCTCCCTTTGGTTCTGTAGTGTAGACAGGTGTAGACAGGTAGGCCCAGTCACGGGAAAGTGCCATTTACACAAAGGGGAGCCAAGACCAGGAGAGAAAGAAAGGAAACAGTGAAGGGCAGGAAGAGCCGGCAAGGAGAAACTGGGGCAGGGAGTCAAGCAGTCAGGAGGGATGACAGGAGTCATCCCACTCATTCACCTTCTCTGCTATTAAAACAAATCCAGGGGATCCTTAAATTCCAGGGTAGTTTTCCACGCAGAATTCCCCTTCTTTTCCTGAATTCAGCAAACAATTCCAGGGAGAAGGAACGCCCCAGGAAGCCAGACCACAGACTGCATCCTGACCCTGTTTGGACTTTGAGAGCCCGCTGGCCAACACAAAAGTGAGTTGTGCTGCCTTGAGCCTAGCAAGGCATAGACTCACTGGGTGGCTTGTGTCCACCCACCTCTTCAAAGTGCTGGCCTCCAACCTGCAGTGACTTACTATCAATGCCCTGCAGAAACTGCGGGTGGACCCACCCTGGGCAGCACACCCGTGCCACATGCACCCCTAAATCAGAACTAGAGAGACACTCATTTTCTTCCTAAACCGAGCGGACACCTGAATGCTCAGACACAAAAGAGTGAGGCAGTGTATGTTATCTCTTTTCTGTTGCTTGGAAAACAAAATGCAACAACCGAAGGCTGGGCGTTTCAGAAACATACTCAAACCTAAAGACTTAAACCGTTAGCCATTTCTGAGTCCACCAGATACCATCAGTGGAAGCCGGTCTGCCCTGGGCTGCCTGGCTTTCTCTCACTGAATCTGGATACTGGTTAAAACTAGGAAGCTGATCAAAAAGACTGTTCATTGTTACTAGTTAATGATTAAGTGTTGTCAAAAGAAAAACTCATCAGGACTCAGGAGAGACTTCTGTTCAAAGGTTTATTGTGAGGGATGTAAAGGGGCTATCTAGGGGGATTAGTGACCACAAGGTCTGTAAGCATCTTTTATATGGTAAGAGGCAGGCAGAGACAAACAGAATCTTTGGAGGGGAATCCGGGCAAGCAAGGAGAAATGACTAGTGGGGTCTGAATGGAAGAGGGTCTGGCTGTGGCCAGCTGATTCCCAGGAGAAACTAAGAAGAGGGACAGGGTCCACTGCTCTGACTTAACGAATAAGCAGTGTTCAGGGCCCTATAGGAAAGAGAGTTCTGACCAAAATTTGGCAAAGACAAAGCAGAGGGTAAGAACTGGGCAATTGTGAGCACCTAGTCAGTGCTTACCTTAGTGAGCACTGTGCTAAAATCCTAGGTGAAGAGATTTTCCCTATTTTGCAGAGGCAAAACAGATTCGGAAAGTTCAAGCAATTTTCCCAGAGCCACACAGCTGGTAAAAATCCCTGGAACTCTTGTTACTCAAAGAGAAATAATCAGAAATACGATCTGTGGTTGGTGATATGGGGCAACTGGACCTTTTCTGTAACCTCACTCCCTAGATAATTTTCAACACGTGTTTGGGGGTGAATATAGTGACTATAGGTGGGGAAAGGGCACAGTTTATAAATCCACCCCACTTAATCTCATCGAACCTTTTCATAACTGGTGTCATACAATTGATGCTTTTGTTACCCTTTTAAATCTTAAACTAAGTAGGCTTTGGCTGAGTTTTTCTCCCCAACTTGTCTACTATGCTGTACCAGAACACCCCAGAACCATCATGGGCGGACAGAGCCAAGAGAATTGACCACGTCTACACACCTTTCTCAAGAGCTGTCCTGGGAAGTGGGGGAGGGGTAAAGAGCTCCTCCTGCCAAGTCCACCCTCTAAAGGACCAAGCACCCAGACAGAGGATGCCTCAACCATGCAATTTCTGCCACAGAGACTTCTGCCCTCTCCATGGGCATTTAAAAATTCACATGTGCCTGTCTTCATGGCCAGCCAGCCACATAACTGCCAACACCTCAGGGAGCTCCTTAGATGGACACCTCCAGCGGCGGGGCGGGGGGTGGGGGTTGGCACCTGCCTGTCTGTGTTATGGATAGATATAAATTTACCTGAACTCTGGTAACAGGAATGTTAATTATACCTGCTCATGCTTGACTATAAATTCCCTGAGGTTGAGACCATATCTACGTTGTTCACCGCTAAATCAACAGTGCCTTGTAATGTGCCTGGCACCCACTAGCAATTAATGTGATTTGTTGGATGAATAAAAGAATGAAGAAATGAAGGCATCCTGCCTCGTTAGGTTTTTGTGAATATCAATTAAAATCACATATAATTTGTATATGACACTTCTCTGCAAATAACAGCTAAAAATAAATTAGCTGTTGTTGTTACTCTCAGAGGTCTCTACTGTAGGCAGGGTTTATTACAAAAATTAAAATGAACCATATTCATTGTAGAGTTCATTCCCCAGAAAGCACATTTTTCACAAATGATAAAAATGAAAGAAGTCCCTTATTTTGAAAGGCTCACTATTTAAGTCACTTATATATGATAATAAATAAACACACTTTATATTAAAGACATAAATACCATGTGAAATGAATTACCATTGAAATTAAAAATATTTTCAATCTGTAGAATCAGTATGAAGAAATAAAAATAATTAAAGTCTTACAAACAAGAGTCTGGCCATGTTTCTGCTGCACCGAACAAAGACATACACAAACACACCCACACACAAGTCAAAAAAAGAACGTCTGTGAGCCATTGTTAGAGGCTGCAAGCCTCAAAGCTAACTTGTTATTCCAGAATGGAGAGAGAGATTACTACAAGCAGCAAATGAGGGTTAGAATTAGCCATCTCCCAAAACATTCCCAGAAACAAGCCAACCTATGGTGTGAGGGGTAGAAAATTTACCGATGACTTGGAATGTCCAAAAGGAGGCATCATAAAATGTAACTAAGGTAAATTAAGCTGTCATCACAACCATGATGCATAGGAAGCAAGGGACCCTGAAATGGCGAATTTCCCTAACTCTACGAAACGTTACCACAAAAGGGAGTGTTGGGGCTTAGAATTTTCCAGCATTTATGCTGTACAGTCCCAGAAAGGAAAACACTGTGTCTAATGGTCATTAGGAGGTCACTCTATAAAAAAAGTAGAGAAAAATGGGGCTCAGTCAATTAAGCACCCAACTCTTGATTTTGGCTCAGGTCATGATCTCAGGGTTGTGAGGTCAAGCCTCATGTCAGCCTCCGTGCTGGGCCAGGAGCCTGCTTAAGATTCTCTCTCTCCATCTCCCTCCTCCCCTACTCCCCTCCCTCTCTAAAATAAATATATAAATAATAATAATAATAATAATAATAATAATAGAGAAAAATCCTCAAGCAGGCAACAGAATTCTCCATCTCAACTCATACTGATTCTGTGCTAAGCAAGCAACTCTGGAAAAGTATTGTCTTCACTGGGTGCCTCAATACTGGCAGTGTTTCCTAGATTTTTCTGCCTTTATGTTATCACAGGACTTTTCCTAGGCCATATGCTTCATGCGTACTAGGCGACATTATCTCATTCATGCTCTCTTCCCTGGACAGACCACATGGCCATTGCCTGGGAGCCAAGAAGCAGAGGCTGCCTGCTGGCAGGCAGCCAGGACCACTCAAGAGCAGCTCACTCCTCTTCCTCCACCTTCTGGAAGGAGACTGTCTCCTCTCCACCATTCATCATGCCCCAGATGGTCTTGGAAGTCAGATCTGGGTTGTTCCCGGATCAAAGGGGTTGCTTGTTGTGGCCTTGGGAGTGGGGGGGTGGGGGCGTTGTGTGGTATCCGTTTTCCTCCATTCCCAGACATCTGCCAGGGTGCTGACAAATACGCCATTCGCCTGCCTTCTTCAGCAGCTCGGCCTTGCTGCGATCACAGCCCGAGGACAGCCTCTATCCAGGGCAAAAGGAGATTTCTCTCTGCTAGACGCTATGTGAGAGGTATTTTTTCATTCATTACAATAATTTCTGATTTCCGGCATATATTTTTTAAACCACAGCAGTAGGCATTTTCAACTTGTAGAAGTCTCAAACAGATTGGGTTCTCAAAATTTGGGAGTCAGTTGTTTGGTATTCCTCATAGCAATCTAACATAAACTCATACATGGGGACAGAAGCATCTTTTTTTTTTTTAAGATTTTATTTATTTATTTGAGAGAGAGAGAGAGTGAACGAGAGGGAGAGAGAATCTGAAGCAAACTCCATACCGAGCACAGAGCTCATCCTAGGGTTTGATCCCACAAGCTCGAGATCATGACCTGAGCTGAAACCAAGAGTTGGACAATTAACAGACTGAGCCACACAGACACCCCCTTGCATCTTCTAACTTCAGAGTTGTTTGGCCAGGGAATGGGCTGTTGTAAGAGGTGACTGATTTCTTGTCAACAAATGAGTCACTAGTCAGCAAGGTAAGCTCTCCTTATAAAAGGAATTATAAAAGGAATATATATCATTAACATGTTTATGGATATTTTATACATAAATTTATAATAAAAAATTAAGACCTCATCTGGCAATTTCAATCATTAAACAAACAAGTAAATGACCGTTAGTATTTGAGGGGAAACAGTTCAGTTAAAGGCAGGTAGGTGAGCACAGCAACCTTTGCAGGTCTTCCAGTGAGTCTTAGGGAACTGTTCTAGGACTTTCCTTTTGTCACGTGTTCTACTTCCAGCCCAGTACAGATGTGTCCATATCCTTAGTTTAGCCTCATGACTGAGAGATGCTTCAGCCCGTAAGTGAAATGAAAAAGGAGACCGTGGTGAACTTGTATTTACCAAAGGGATCTGAGCAAAGATTGAGAGAGATGGTCATTAAGAATACGGATAAGGGGCGCCTGGGTGGCGCAGACGTTAAGCGTCTGCCTTCAGCTCAGGGTGTGATCCCGGCATTCCGGGATCCAGTCCCACATCGGGCTCCTCCGCTGGGAGCCTGCTTCTTCCTCTCCCACTCCCCTGCTGTGTTCCCTCTCTCGCTGGCTGTCTGTCACATAAATAAATAAAATCTTAAAAAAAAAAAAAAAGAATAAGGATAAGACCCAGCAATTGCACTGCTATGTATTTACCCCAAAGGTATATATGTATTGATCCGAAAGGGCACCTGCACTCCAATGTTTATAGCAGCAATGTCCACAATAGCCAAACTATGGAAAGAGCCGTGATGTCCATCGACAGAAGAATGGATAAAGAAGATGTGGTTCATATATACAAGGGACTATTACTCAGCCATTAGAAAGGATGAATACCATTTGCATCAACATGATGGAACTGGAGGGGATTATGCTGAGAGAAAAAGTCAATAAGAGAAAGACAATTATATCATTTCACTCATACATAGAATATAAGAAACAGTGCAGAGGATCATAGGGGAAGGGAGGGAAAACTGAATGGGAAATCATCAGAGAGGGAGAAAAACTATGAGAGACTCTTAATTATAGGAAATAAACCAAGGGTTCTGGAGGGGAGGTGGGGGGGATGGGATAATTGGGTGCTGGGCATTAAGGAGGGCAGGTGATATGACAAGCACTGGGTGTTAAACACAACTGAGAAATTATTGAACTCTACCTCTGAAACTAATGATGTACTATATGTTGGCTAATTGAATTTAAATTTAAAATATATATATATAAAATAAAAAAAGAATAAGGATTAGAAGGGGGTGTGCACACATAGGAACCCTTGTCTGAGGTGGCATCAGGGGTACTTGAAGCAAGACAGGACAGAAGAGAGGGCACAAACCCATGAGGAAAGAAAATTTTCAGTCCTTTTTGTCCTGATTACTAAAGAATTAGCATTTCTCCTTTACTGCTCTTTTAAGGAAAGCACCTAAAACAAAAACAAAACCCTCAAAGTGAGTACTCAGAAAAAAAAATTAAAACTCCATGATGACAGGTAAATGACCTATGGGGTTGACCCTAATCCCTCTGTGGCCTTGACCCCCAGCAGGAGCACACTGCTCCCCTGGCAGGCTGCTCCCTGACTAAGGGTTCAGCTTGCTTTGGCTGCCCTCTACAAGCAGAGGCAGGCAGGGCCAAAGAGAATTCAGAAGGCATGGAACCCGCACAGTTTACCAAGTTTCTTGTTCTACTATGTTTAGTCTCTCCCAGATCTCAGATTCTTTCCTATCCCACCTACTGAGTAAATTATCACCAAGATAGCCCCAAAGGGGCACAACTTTGGGCACTCTTGCCTACTCCCCTCCCCTGCCAGGTGGGTATTGGCCCATGATCCTTGTATTAGTATGCTCGGGCTGCCATAACAAAGTGCCACAGACTGTGGGGTTTTAAGCAACAGAAATACTTTTTTCCCACTAAATGGCCATGCCCTATGCACATGTCAGAGGACCTTACCCTGTATGGGCCAACAGCACTACCATAGCCTTCCTAATAGAAAGATTGCATATAAGTCAGCAGGAAAATTAGGTCCTCTTTTCCCCCAAATTACTGACTAGCCAAACAAGTCACATAAACACAAAACCCCTTCCAATTAAAAACAAATAAGAACTAAGAATGCAATTCAATGGTGGAAACCAAAAGCTGCGATGTGAATAGAATACTATCTTTAACACCTAGCTCGTTGTTGATAACTTCGGGTAGCCCAGTTATGGGGCTGGAAATTGTTGAGAAGACACTGACATGTTGTGGACAGAACAGACTTATCACAGGGTTACAGCCATGGAAAGCTCAGAAATCATCCAGCCCGTGTCCTGCATTCATATCCCATTCTAATCAGTTGGTGTTTAATGCCACTTGTTGTTGTTGTTATTGTTATTGTGAGGTTATTATTTGTTTCAAGGCTTATCTCCTCCCTGGGGAAAAAAAAATGTTCTTCTCCCTGCTCCAATTCTGCTTTCTCAGTCTGTCTCTGTTTCCCCTGTCCAAATCCCTGACTTGAGAAAGTTGAAATAATGATTATACTCTGTTTTACTCTTTAATGTTCAGATCAGAAAAGACAGACACTTTATCGTGTTTGATATCTGACCTGCGGGTATCAAGTTACCTATTCTATGCAGCTTGATACAAAGCTGAATTGTGAATATGTCACGTCAATCAGATGGAATTTGGAAAGAAATATTCACAAAGATCCTATCACTTTGGTGATCCAGTAACAAGGGAGGAATAGAATATCCGCGTTCTGTCTTCTGAGAATTACATCATTGTAAATTAGGACCCAATGGTGTAAAATATGCATTGAAATCATATCCTCCAAAAATCATTTTATTGAAACATTTCCTTTAAATATGATCACCCAACCATAGTGAGAAGAGGTTCTAGACAAAGTATAACCTGGAGGGCCAAATCTTGCCAGTGGTCTGTTTTTATACAGCCTGCAAGCTCAGAATGGTTTTTACTTTTCTAACCAGTTCTAAGATAAAGAAGAATATGAGACATAGACCATATATGGACAGCAAAGCCTAAAATATCTGGCCTTCTAGGAAAAATTTTGCCAGCCCCTGAACTACAGTACCATAGAGTAAGGATGTAACCAAAAGTCCTTCTGCTATAAATAAGAATTGATGCCATTCACGTTTCCAAGTGAAAAATTGAAGCAACTCACCTAAACACATCAGATGAAGGGAGTAATAGGAGAGAGGTGTATATAATCATTTATTGGCTATTGACCCTATTTGTTCTTGTCATATTGAAAGTTGGTAAGTTGCACATAAAAAGGCTTTTCTGCTATAATAGAGGAAGGGGAGAGTCTCCTCCATCCCATCCCACTAACAGCCAGCATATATTCCTCACTCATCCTGGTAGTAGTGATTCTGTGGTCACTACTACACTTAAGAGAAAACAGCCCCTGTCACCCGTCTGATGACTTTACTACAGTATCTCAGACAGAAGGAACAATTGTAGTGCTCCTGGGAAAGCCCCAACCTCCAGAGGCTCCCCACATGCCATGAAAGGTAGACCTGTAGCCATTCATCTACTTAATTGCTCTGATCAGAAAAGTTAATAAATCTTCTCTGACCTCCCCAAAGGCAAAATCATTATCCTGGAATAGGTAGCAAATTTAGCTCCAAGGGTGTTGGGGAGACACATTATCTTTCTGGACATAAAATCAAGTCACACAGGGCTACCTGGTTCCTGGAGGGATTTTATTTATATACCAGAAGGATTAACAACAGCTTCCTCTTTCCCCTTTATAAGCAGAAATAAATCATTTATTCCAAACCGCTCACGTATGGCATGTCCACTACTTAGATAGGAAAAACCCCCATTGGCTCTTAGATGTCATCCAGAGGTAAGCAATGGTACAGGGGTTGACACATTGATATTTACTGAGCAATAATAAGAAATCTCTCTGAGCCTCCAGGTTGATAAACACGTGGAGATTCAGGGAGAGTGGCACCCAGAGAGGCCACGGAAACTCTGTGCCCTTTCCCTACACCTCACTCTATGCACCTCTTCCATCTGGCTGTTCCTGAGTTCTGTCCCTTCATAAGAAACCGCTGATATAGAGTCACTTGATCCTGAAACTCATGAGAAGGCATGGTGAGGAAAGGAGTCAACCACACACACCACTCTGGCAGAGAAAAGCGACAAATTCAATTTTTTAGACATGGTAAAGCTCTGACACTCAATGACAAGTGCAAGATAATGAGCACTAAAGGAAGCCATTCCCGACGGAAATAAGCCTTGCCTTGCACGACGGATTTAGTCCGTCAGATTCCCGGGGGCGGAACTTTGCCTTGGCGTGGAGTATATGTCTCCCGTGCCAATGGCGTTGAGTATGCCAAGGGCTCTGGGGGGAACACAGGACACTCCACGATTAAGCCTATCCGGGGTTGCAACGTTCTGAAGGCATGTGCCGCTGGGCTGAGAGAAGATCACGGGCCTGGGCCTGCTTTTTTGTCTGGCTGTAACACAGGACATACAGGACTGCTGTTTTTCCTGCTAGGCGGTGCGGCTACGTTTCTCATTCCGCGGGACTCTGTGTTGGTCTCCACACAGCACAGGACGCAACCCCTCTCCCAGTTTGGAGGGAGTGGCCTCCTCTAGGAGATAATCCTTGCCAGTCAACTCTACCTCCGCTCCTGGCGGCCTCTCAAAGCTCCGTGCCTGTCCACGCAGCCCATTTTATTTTTAATGACTCCCAATATTGGACCTGTCAGTGTCCATCTCAGTCGGCACCCAGGTTCGGACTGGCCAGAAGCCAGTCCCTCAAGCAGCAGCTTTTAATGTGTGCAAAAAATACAGTCCTGCGGCGTCACCAGGGTCAGTCCTGCAGGCACCCAGAGCCAGCCCCAAGAAGCAGCCCCTGGGCTCCAGCTGCAAAGGAGGAGGAGAGGAACCCACCCTAACACTGAGGCCCAGACGCAAACCGGAAGCCTTGTACAACTGGGACCCGGATGTAACACGTGTGATCCAGACACAAATGAGGGCGGCCGTAAAACTAGAGCCTCGAGAATAAAAAACGGACAAGCAGCAAGGGGAGCCCCCTGGAGACACGGCCCTGGAGCAGGGACAGCGAGGGGACATTCAGGGGACACCCATGCGTCAGCCCAGACGCCGAGCAGCAGCAGAGGCCGCCTAAGCGCTGTAGGGTGAGTCCTCCCGTGGGCTGGGGTCTTGGGGCTCCAGTGGGAGTCTGGAGGCGGGAGCTGGGGTTTGCAAGCTAGAGGTTTGGGGGCTCGACCCTCAGGTGCAGGTCTTAAAAGCGGGGGCGCCTGACGTGAGCTCAAAGCCTTGCCCCTCCTTGCCCCCCGGGGGCCTCCATTCCCTCACAGCCTCAGTCAGCCCAGGGCCTCACCCCGGCACCTGGCGGCCGCCCCTACCTGCTTCTGGTGGGGGCCCTCAGTCAGGTGCGGTGCTCCAGACCACCTTGTTCCTCAGCGAGGAGGCGTCTGTGTTCTCTGCGTCGCCCTCTGGCGCGGGCAGCTGCGCCAAGTGCGCGGGAGCCGGGCTCCAGAGCCCCCACCAGCCGGGGCGCCCGGGGACAGGGGGCGAACAGCTCTCGAGTCACAGCCCTGCGGGATTCTGTCGTCCTCATGCCTGGGGGTGCTGAATTTCTTCCCTCCTGTTACTCTGCTGGGCCCCGCTCTGTAAAGGAGTTAGTAAAAGGGGACCAAACAGGTGACTGAGGACAAGGGCTAAGACCCCACAGGCCCTTGAGCTGCAGAAAGCAAGGGCTGCATCGCTGTGCACTTTTAGGGAGTAGTAAAGAAGTAATCCTGAGAGGACAAAGTCTCTGAAAAGTGGATTGATGGTATGATTATAAAATCATAGTTTATGGAGTAAAAACTGTATCTTGCAATAGAAGATGATCCTATTATGAAAAAAAAAAAGGAGGAAAAAAAATCGCTGATCCAGAGCACCTCATGCCTGCATTCGGAATGAAATTAATGAAGGTGAATATGAGAAACTCAACAGATACCTTTTAATTGCGTCTATTTCCATCATTTTATTCTGAGTTTTTAGTAGAATGAGTCAAAAAATCAGCATGCTTCCACCCTTACTACTAACTTAGATATTTACTTGGTAGGAGAACCCAAAGCAAAGATGGTTATGCTATGTTTTTCTCTCCCATTTTAAAGATGTTTTCCTATCCTGCTATAAAGACTGCTTTTTTCCTCCAGGTTTCCAAGGAGATTTCTAACATAATAATTAGTACAATATCAATAATCCTGACAGCAGTAGGTATAAAAAATTTTTATTTCTTAAATATGCTTGCTATGGTATGTTCCAGGCCTTCCCAGTCACCTGGGAAGGGTCAAAGCTAGTGAGAGCTATAAAAACAGTGACATAGGAATCTGGAGGCTAAAGGTCCATTGGAAAAATGTCCTCACCTATGGCTTTTTAAATGTTATTTTGCTTTGTTTTATTTTTAGATCAATGCTTTCCTTTCTTTAGGGGAAATTAAAAACTAATAATTAATTAATTACAGAAATATTATCTAAATATGCTTTTTGTCCCTCCAAGAGGGAAAAAAAAATCTTGTGAATACAAAGCAATAGTTTTGTTTTTTGTGTGGGCTTTCTTTCTTTCTTTTTTTTTTTTTTTTTTTTTCGGGCGGTGTGAAAGTAGCAACAAAGATTTTCATATGTTGTCTCAAACATGTCTTTTGAGTCCCTGTTGGTTTTCTCAAGCCAAAGGCAGGCAGGAACCAAAAAGCTCATAGTCCTTGGAGTGTGTTCAGCTACCTCAAACCCCCCAAACAGAGCGAATAGATGAAAGCAGTTTCCTTGTTCGAAAAACAACTAAGGTCTTTCTGAAATGGAAATGAATTCTCCAATTCTCCCTTCCTGCACCTTTCACAGTATTAGTAACTGCTGTCACTTTTGGAGAGCAAGCTATGTTCCAGGCCTTGTTAGCTATCGTACTACTAATCCCCATAACTGGATGAGGTCATTATTATTATTCTTGTTTTATAGATGAGAAGGGCTGCGCATAAGTAACATACACAAAGCCCTTGATTACAGTAAAACTGTAAGCTAAGATTGGGACAAATGGCCTAACCCAAAGTCCGGGCTCCTTCTTCTGTGTCTCTTGTTTGGAAGCCTCCTGTCAAATACTATTTAGTGAAATCTAGTGAGAGTTTTATTGGTTTGGTTGGTTTGTTTTTCAGGATGATTAATTGGTGAAGCATCAATAATATAGCCATTTGAAAGTTTTGGGGTTCTAACATAAAAGACACTTACTTTATGACAGAGCAATGCAAAACAATTTTAAGGTGTAATTTAGTTAGATAGCCACATGGAAAACAAAACATATCTTTTCCCTATACCTCACACCACATAGAAGAATCTTTCCCAGATAGGTCTAAATGTGAGAAGTAAAATGATAGTTTATAAAAAATAAGATAGAAGAATATGTTTATTGCCTTGACGTAGGAAAAATTTTCTTTAACAGGACACAACATATACTAACCTTAATTTAAAAGCTGAATTAACAAAAACGTTGCAAAATACAAATAGTCCAAGAGTTGAATAGGCTTTTTACAAGAGAATATTCAAATGACCAATAAACATATTACAAGGAGCTTAACCTCACTAGTCACCAGGGAAAATGAAGTGTAATACCATTGTACACCTGCCAAAAAAGCTGAAATTAAATAGAACTTTACAGAAATTTAATAGATAGTTGGCAAGAACATGGAGCCACTTAAGCATTCATACATTGCTGGTAAAAGTGTAAATTGGTACAATCGCTGTGGAAAACTGTTAATATTCATCGATGGTGAACTCTGCCTATAACATAATTACATTCCTAAAAACTACCCCATGGAAATATATACATAATACTACAATAGACATGTACAAAAAGGTACAAAACAGGGCTATTCATAAGAGCCCAAACTCAGAACGATTCAAGTGTCTACCAATAGTAGAATGGGGAAATACATTTAGGTATATTTATTCTATGAAATATTATGCAGCAATGAAAATGAATATAACTACATACAACAATATGATTGAATCTCATAATCTTAAGCAAAAAAAATAGTTAATATTGTATAATTCCATTTTTATAGTCTTAAAACAGGCAAAACTAATTTGTGGTATTACAGTTAAGATTTTGCTTACCTGGGGCGCCTGGGTGGCACAGCAGTTAAGCGTCTGCCTTCGGCTCAGGGCGTGATCCCGGCGATCTGGGATCGAGCCCCACATCAGGCTCCTCCACTATGAGCCTGCTTCTTCCTCTCCCACTCCCCCTGCTTGTGCTCCCTCTCTCTCTCGCTGTCTCTGTCTCTTTCGAATAAATAAATAAAATCTAAAAAAAAAAAAAAATCAACATTTCAAATCAAAATTTATTAAAAAAAAAAAAAAGATTTTGCTTACCTTTAGAGAAGAGGAAGGGAATAGATGAGAAGGTGGTTCCTAGAGTACTAAGAATGTTCAATTTCTTGATTTGGGTGGTAGTTACAAGAGTATGCTCACTCTGTGAAACTTCCCCAAGCTATACACTTAGAATATGTGCACTTTTCATAGGTATGTTATTCATTAAAAAAAAAAAGTGTATTAGAAACAAAAAGGGAGAAATGGCTGAACATAAGTAGACACGTTATAAATAGAAAGGGCTGGTCAGAAACCAACAAAGGCCGAGGGAGGTGAGGACAAATGCAAAAAAAGCATTGTGACCTTGGAGAGATTAGCCTCCTGAGAAGGACAAAGTCAAGCAACAATGTCAGGGAGCCAAGAAAGGAGAAGAGAGTGAGGAAAGAGACAAGGTGGTGAAGACTGTTCAAGAGAAAATACAAAGCAGAAGTCTCAAGTAAAGATCGTTTTTAAAAATGAAATTCGAGTGTGTCTGAAATCATAGAAGGTAGAGGTTCAAAAGCATGAGCGAAAGAAGGAAAACAAAGAAACGAAGGGATGGACAGATGGATGAATGAATAACAGTTACTGAGGGCTTACCCTGCATCAGAAACTGCTAGTAGTGAATTTCAGATAAAAAAGAAAAGGGAAGAAAGTAGAAGAGAAGAAAAAAGAAGAGCAATTTTGCTTTGCTAGAATCATCGAGCTACAGGCTGAACTGATGAAGCGCCAAGTGTTCGTTACATATACACTTTACCTAGCGTGTCAGGTGAAGTCACACATCAGGCATAACGAGCTCATTGATAGGAAGCACAGGAGAGGCCAGCTGGATTTGAGGTAGCTTGGGTGCAAACTCCTCTCCAGGTTTGTATTAGTTAGCTAGGGATGCTGACAAAATATGACAAACTTCATGGTGTAAAAAAACCAGAAATATATTGTCACAGAGTTCTGGAGGTTTAGAAATCCAAACTCAAGGTGCCGGCAGGGCTGTGCTGTCTCTGATGGCTCTAGGGAAAAATCTTTCTTTGCGTCTCCCAGCTTCCAGGGTTTGCCAGCAATCCTCGGCATTCCTTGGCTTGTAGAAGCCACTCCAACCACATGACCGTCTCCTCCCTGTGTGTCTGCACATCATCTTCTCTCTGTTCATGTCTGTCATCACATGGCCATCTCCTTATAAAGGTGCTGGTTGTATTGGATTAGGGACCCACCCTACTAATTCCCATACAACCTCATCTTAATTACATCTGCAACTACCCCATTTCTAAATAAGGTCACATTCTGAGGTACTAGGGGTTAGGACTTCAACATACCTTTTTTTGTGGACACAATTCAACCCCTAACAAGGGTACATTAGGATTGCCACAAACCATTAATCATGTCTTCTCTTAAGAGAAGTATAAATAGGTGAGCATAAAGAAGGTAGGTCACCTGAGTCCAGGTTGTGTTCGTGAGCCATGCCACGATGCTCTTCCAGATCTCTTTAACCCAATGTACATTCCAGTATCGGAAGGGCTAGGACTCAGTGTGATGAAGAGGTCAATGAGGCAACTCATATGCTAATCTATATTGTGTATTCTTGTGTTCCAGTTGCTATGGCTACGTAACAGATGACCCCAAAACTTTGTACTGTGAAATAACCACTATTATGCTCACAGAAGGACACAATGGGGACAGCTTGTCACAGCTCACGTCTAGGGCTTTAGCTGAAAGACTCAAAGGCTAGAGGATGAAATCACCTGAAGTCTTAATGCACTTATAGGTCTTGTGGATGATACTGGCGAAGATCTCAGCTGAGATTGTCGGCAGGAATAACAATGCATTGCTTCTCCATGTGTCCTGGGCTTCCTCACAGGAAACAATGGCATATTTCAGAAATTAAGAAAAGTAGGTTAGCTGGAGAAATGGAGGCAGAAATAGTACTAGCTGAGGCAAGCAGAGGCTGTGATCATCTGGGCTTCTGTAGACCATGCTAAGAATTTTGGACTTAGTTCTGAGGGCACCAGGACACTTTTGAAGTGTTTTAAGGAGGACAGTGATACAATCAACGTAATATTCTATAAAGATCACTTGAAGATGATGAATGTATTAGGCAGAAGGGGACAGGAGGGGATTCTAGAAGACTGCTTCACAGGATTAGATCAAGAAGGGAGACTGAGCACCTAATTTAAGAAGAAATTTTAAAGTAAATTTCTGTAAGATGAAATGCAAATAGGATACATTTCACAGGGAAAATCAGAGCCCAAGAGAGATCAAGAGAAACTTCTGGCTCTGAGCCAAGGATCCAAACAGCGGGATGGGCCCTGGGTACCTTGCAGGGTGATAGTTATGGAACTGCAGCGACTCCTGCCCCCTTCAGTCTCGGGTGGCTACAGCAGCAGTTTGTTTTATTTTGTTCAATTGCTGGATCCTTCCAGTCTAGAAGAGCATCTGGCAAATAGCTGTTGGTCATTGAGTACTGATGAATAAATGAGCATGGCTCAGACTGGAAAGGCAGGGCAGGGCTCCCAGGGGGCTACAAGCTCTGAGGCGGAACAGGGATTCCCCAAAAGCAAAGAACAGATTATCCAAATAATACCCCACCACCACCACTACCGTCACCTGCGGCCAGCTAAGTTAAACAGAGCAGGCAGGAGAACAGTTTCAAAAAGCGTAACAGACAACCAGGAATCAACGGACAGGCGTGGAAAACCAAACCTGTGAAAAAGAGGACCCAAGCCTGTGAAAGGGAAAAACGTAATAGTTAATAGAGCAAACAGAAGCCTTTAAAGTAAGTGTGACTTATAACCTCAAAGATTTTTGAGAGGCAGTAATGGCCAGAACAAGCTGATGGAGGCCTGGTCTGAGGTGATGGCAGTGAGCACAGAGGGAAACACTGGAAGATTTTAAACTGTATCAGAGGCAGGACTGATAGCACTTGGTAATTGATTGAAAGTGGAAGGTGACAAAGAGGGAGAAGTAAAGACTAACTGGGTTTCTGCTGGAGGAATTTGGTAGAATGTGACGTGCTTACTGATATGGGGGCACTAGTGCAATACTAAATGTTTCCCCCCAAAATTCATAAGTTGAAACCTAACTCCCAATGTGGTGATACCTTCATGTATGGGACAAGTGCCCTTATAAAAAGGACCCCAGAGAGCTCCCTCGCCCCTTCCACATGTGAGGACACAGTGAGAAGACAGCCTTCCATGAACCAGGAAGCAGGGTGTCACCTGGTGCCTCTATCTTGGATTTCCAGACTCTAAAACCGATAAATAAATTTCTGTTGTTCATAAACCGCCTTGTCTGTGGTATTCTGTTATAGCATCCCAAACAGACCAAGACAACTAGAAAAGCAGATTCTGGAGAGGATTCTCAGAAATTCAGTTTGGAGAGAGTTTAGCT
This sequence comes from Ailuropoda melanoleuca, assembly GCF_002007445.2. Lineage (NCBI taxonomy): Eukaryota > Metazoa > Chordata > Mammalia > Carnivora > Ursidae > Ailuropoda > Ailuropoda melanoleuca. The sequence goes on along the minus strand of NC_048224.1, from coordinate 130,658,796 downwards.
GGTTGGCAAAGCCCATTAGACGTCTAATGGAGGAGCAGAGGAGCTGTTGGCTATGTGTGTTTGGCACTTGGAAGAGATGTGTGAGCTAGCTATAAATTGGGGAATATAAATTTACATAAAGCATAACTGAAGCCATGAGCATGAATGAGGTTGTCTGGGGTGTGAGCAAGAGTGAGACGAGCAGAGGTCATAGAACAAAAGTCCTGTTTCCAAGGAAACCATATGCGGGAAAGAGTTTTGCAGAGAAAAAACAGAAGTCTCCCTGAAAAACCAAATCGCCTGTAAAACTTTTAGCTTTCCATTTTCAGTTGTTCTTTGGTGGAGGCTACTGCTTCACATAAAGCAAACTGTAAAGTGCGGGGATCAAAGCAGTATCGGTCCCAGACAGTTTGCTATGAAGATTAAGTGAGATGATGCTCAGTGACCACTTAGCTCAGCGGTAGATATGGAGTAACTGGTCAGCTAATGAGTTACAGTATACTCAAACACAGCTGACATAGCCAAAAAGAAAGTTCTCTCCCCAGGTTTCCCCAGAATGCATAATATACCTGAAAACTGCTTTCCTCAAAATTAGGTTCATTAATTTAAGGTTCATTAGGTTTTAAAAAATTAAAATAGAACAATGCAGGAGGTTTGTGTTTGCTTAAATAGACGAAATCTTGTACATGTATTTTATATTGTATAGGTTTTGTTTTGAAAACACAAAAAATTTTAAAATAATCTTGTATGAAAAATGAGAAACAGAATATCTGTCACTGAACATTCAATCGCATGTCACAACAATAATTTATACAAAGTGCATTTTACATTACCTCTCCTCACGTGCCTATTTGATTCTAGATGCACTCACTCAATAAACGCTTCTCTCGGTAACTCAATTACAAAGCCTGTGTAAGGAAACCAAAAGCAACTTGGATTTTTGTTGGTGTTCCCCAGAACTGTTTAGCAGAATTCTCTTATATGTGTGGATTGTATGTTTTTATTCGCAATCAAGATAAACAGAAAACTGAATCTGGAATCAGGCTGAGAACAAAACAGCAAGATTTTTGCACCGCTGTGAACAATCAGGCAATTTTTTTTCCATGCCATTTCCATACCACATATCCAGCAGAACACATTCAAAGGAAAATCAAGAATTAATTTCAAAGAATGCATGAACCTATACTGTTATTTTGTCTAACTCTGAATGAGAACCCCCACCTGCCAAAGCTGGTATCAGAATGAAAGTAAAGAGGAAATGGGAGATGAACCATTTCTGTGTCAGGGGTCATCTTAGCCGAATTCAGAAAAACACAATTCCAACTGAAAAAAAAAAAAGAAAGAAAAAAGAAATAAGCAGCAAAAAGCAAATGATTTTTAAAAGAGAATTTCACTGGATTTTAATTTGATTCAACAAGGTATTTCTTCTTTTTTTCGCCGCTTTCTTTGGAATGATGTGGCCCATCTTGGAACTTCCCTGCCTTCTGGTTTCTTCTCCTTTCTTCAGTTTGTAAACAGAACCATATTCTTCAATATTCTTCATATTCCTCAAAGACTCCTTTCTCATGGCTATAATACTTCCCTTTTGCTTTTTTTTTATTTTTTAAATTTAAATTCAATTAATTAACATATAATGTATTATTTGTTTCAGGGGTACAGGTCTGTGACTCATCAGTTTAATACCCAGTGCTCATTACAACACATACCCTCCCCAATGCCCATCACCCAGTAACCCCATTCCCCCACTCACCCCCCTTCAGCAACCCTCAGTTTGTTTCCCAAGATTGAGTCCCTTTGGCCTTTTTAATCAAACTGAGATGTAAAATCAAGCATATTTCCCATTAATAGATATGATCATATTAATAAACATAAAATCTTGCCAGCTGAGCAACAGCCTTCACTGGCCCTCAGGGACTCTGGTGATTGCTCTCTTTCTTCTGACTCTGGCAAAACAAACTCTGAGCCTATCAGTAGGGCCTCTCCCCTCACCCACCTTTGCGCCACATCCACTTGATCATATGTCTGCCGTCCAGGTAACTCAGGTCATCCTCCTAGGACCTCACAATACTGTTTTTGTTCAGTGAATAGCAAATTGGAGAGCATTATGTGTACCACGATCCTATTTTTATAAAATTTTTTTCAAAAAAATATAATGTGGTATATATTAAAAAGCTGCAGGATTCTGCTCAACAGTATTGTAAGGGGTGGTAATATGGAAGACTTTCACTTTTACCTGTCTGTATTTGTGATATTTAAACATTGTATGTATTCATACATCTGTATTCTTTAAAGATCAATTATTCTAAGACTGTCTCTTCCATGAAATTTTATCAGATTCCTCCTTCTTAACTCCACTTACTTCCACCACTTCAGTAATGTTTTTGACAGTTTGATATTTTGTCCACTGTTTATATGTTTATATTTGTGTGTGTGTGTGTGTATACACACATCTATATACATACATATATATATGAATATATATATATATATTCTTTCTTTTTTCTCTTTGTGTTGCCTTTCTTCCTTGTGCTAAAAAATCTCCTTAAGACTAAGATAAGTTTTATATCAGAGAACAGACAAGACTATCTACAATTAAAAGACACAGATGTCTATTTTAATATTGCCCAGAGCCTAGCTCATGCTAGACACTCTTGAATAACTAAGAGTGAGCACAGTAATGAACGAACCACATTAGCACTTGGACCTATGTAAAACCTGCTTCGACATTCACTTGTTCTTCAGCAGTTGTATATTTTCTCTGAAACATATATAAAAGGTATTAAATTATACTGGTCCCAGTAATTCCTGGAAAACCTCCTTGTCTTTGTTTGCAGCTGCCAACAAAGTTACCAAAGCCAGATTTTCTTACCAACAATTTCAGTCATTCCTGACAACTGGTTGAAAACCCAGGACCCTTTTCAAAAGATCAAAAGATGTGGCGATTTAAGAATTGCCATGCTAATGGAAGCTCAGTCGGGGTCAATAGTGACATATCCCACTTAGCTTTCTCAGACTGGATGAAACAAGATTTTACAGCTTTTTATTAACGCCTGCCTTTCCAGCCTTGTATTTGTCTATCAACAGATAATTGAACTTCCAACGATTGGAGACAAACTATCTTTTCTTCTCTCCAAATGAGAATTTGTAGGGGTTTTCTGGTCCCATTTGCCACCAAGTGCACATCAGAAGATGAATATCCTAGCGGGAGGTCTATGATAGCTGAGGAAGAGAGAGGCCCACTACCCGCCCAGTGACAGAGCCAGCAGAAGGGCCTTCCCCAACTCGAGTTGCCATGGCAAACCGTCTAATGAAAAATGCTTCCATCTGAATTCATCACTAGAGGGTGATTAGAATGTAAATAATGGTGAGACATGTAGGCAATAGCATTTTTCTATTAAAAGAAACACGAAGAAAAGCACATCCTAGTTGGATAGTCACTTGCTACAGGTATGGCTCCTGTTTGTCACACATGAGATTCTTGAAGCTTTTTACAAAACCTGCTATTTTCCGTTGGATCTTTCTGTAAACTTCCATTATATTGCATAAGAAATAGGCAACAATTAAGGCTATATAAAATTTAAATGTACCTTGGGCAAGTAGAGCAAAGTCTGTCTGTCGTTTTTCTTGCTGTAGGGTATGTGTAGTGTATGGGTTTGTATCTGTTCTTAGTAATTCCTCCAACTCAGTTAAAATACATTTGGAAATGCAGAGATATACAAGGCATTATTTGAATCACAGTTTTATTTATTTATGTATTTATTTATTGAAGCTAAAATTCAAGATGTCAATTCCTAACTAAAAATGGGAATTTTACAATTTTCACTCCCATCTATAAAATGCCCCCAGCATTGAAAACAGATAGCTCCTTGCTCTAATATAACTTTTGTTACAACTTTTGCCTCCTGGACTACCCAGAACCCTACCACAGGGACCTGTATCTCCCACGTTTGGAAAAGTGATACTCCAGTGTTTTGGAATTAGGTAAGCAGAACAGATAAAGGCATCAGCACATTTAATATTCCAAAGAGAAGAAGATTGGTATTTTTTCAGCACTCATTTATGTCTTCGTGCATGTGTTCATTCAATTAGTATTGACCGAGCACATGCTATCAATGCTATCTTTACATAATCTAGAACTGGATATGTCAATGAAGCCTTATGTGCATGGCATAAAGGTACAAAGTTACTTTCGTGAAGTCTGTCACCATCGTCTTTGTCCAAGATCTCACAACAGATAATTAATCTCATTATGTAACTCTGCTAAGCACCACAGTTGATGCTGCAAAATAACTTTAGTTCTATGATCTAATTATCCCAAGATTGCAGCAGTGAGTCCTTGGTACTATTATGTAACATTTGTGAGAATTACAAAATGGCACCCTGTGAGTGAATAAATTACAAAAGCAACCCCTTTCTTGGGATTTTAGCCCCCACCTGTACCGTCTGCTAGGCTCCTTTGAGCATGTGCTATCTGCATGCCACAGGGAGATGCTTATTCCCTCCCAGTGTCACTCACTGGTCCAGACCTGGCCCCGCCTCACCCAGCAGGAGCCACTTCTGCATATCCTGTATCTCTGCAGACGGATGCTATGTTGGATAACTCTACCTCCAAACAGCTCTACCCCCAGACAGGCTGAGCTAATCCCTAACTGTGTATGGCTGCCACACTCCCTTCCTCTTTGGTCCAAAAACGTACCTGGCTTCCCAGGTATTTTCTGAAAGGTATCTTGGTTGAGTCTTAAAACTTTTCTCAGTGGATTTTTCCTCCCTATTCAGAGACCCTCTATACCCCAGAATGCCTTGGGGTCTAATAATGGAGGTGACCTTACTTCATTACACAGCTTTTAGGATGTCTGCCTCACCCCAATCCTATACTTCTCCTAACTCTATTGATAGAAGGTAGAGCACACCATCTCCACACCTGACAGAAGGTGTGATGCAAAACACATTCTCACAGAAATTATCCTATCAGAACACAATGCTTGTTATACTAAAAGCATGAGTTTGAGAAAATTGGGGGAAGATGGTGGTTTGATCCCTTCTCTGCCTTAACACTCTGGAGCAGAAACACCAGTAAGGCTGGAAGAGTCTGGAGGGTGCATTGAAGCCATGGTTTCTCCCATTATCTCTGAAAGAGAAAGCAATATGGATGCTCTTCTTGCCAGTGTCCAGGGAGACCTTGCTTGGGAAGGACCATCACTGGCCTCACTCTCAGGGGACTTGGCAGTGTTCCAGTTTATTCGCTGTGGGCACACCAGCTTGACACTGCTCAGGAGGTCTCAACATCCTGACCAATGAGAGGGCTGAAGGAACACCAAAGTGATCAGGTTAAAAAGATATAAACTTAGAGGCACCTGGGTTGCTCAGTCAGTTAAGTGTCTGCCTTCAGCTCAGGTCATTATCTCAGGGTCCTGGGATCAAGCCCCACATCAGGCTCTCTGCTCAGTGGTGAGTCTGCTTCTTCCTCTCCCTCTGTAATCTCTCTCACTTTTGCTCTCTCTCAAATAAATAAACAGAATCTTTGTATATACTTGTATTTAAGAGGACTCAGTAACCTGGGAAAGAGAGAGAAAAAAACAGGGAGGAAGGCCAGGTCATGGAATGTCTGGATGGGGGGGCTCCCACTGGAGGAGAACTAAGGGAATAGCTAAAGGATAACTTTTAACAGATGACTAATAAGAACCCCTAAGCAGATTTAAGTAGAATACCTAAAACATGTTCTAGAAGTTGAAGAAAGAAAAAACTTCGATGCTATGGACTGAATTGCTTACCTCTCCCCTACCCCCAATTCATATATTGAGTGATGGTATTTGGAGATGAGGTCTTTGGGAAATAATTGGATTATGATAATGTTGTGAAAATGGGGCCCAGGTGATGGAATTAGTGCCCTTATAATAGACACCAGACAGCTTGTTCTTTCTCTCTCTTCCTCTCTCTCTGTGCGCTCTGTGTGTGTGTGTGTGTGTGTGTGTACCACGTGAAGACACAGAGAGAAGACAGATATCTATAAGCCAGGAAGAGAGCTCTCACCAGAAACTGACACGTTGATCTTGGATTTCTAGCATCCAGAAAAGTGAGAAAACAAATTCCTGTAGTTGAAGCTACCTAGTCTATGGCATTTAGTCATGGCAGCTTGGACAGACTAAGACATTTGATATCTTTATTTAAATATACAATGTATGAACTGAAAAAGAAGATGAACATGGCTGAGAACCAATTTAATGGTCCAAAAGATCAAGAGCTCATAGCCCAAAGCAAAAACACAATGAAATGTAAATCCCAAGGGGAAGGATAAGAGGGTTAGAAGAGCAATCAGGCCAACATAACCCTCAGCAATAAGGGCAGGATTTTTTTTTCATACCTGCAAGGATTCAGGATATATACTATCAATGTTCCCTCGCTGAGGAAAATAGGAAGACTTAAGCAATGCCAATTGACTAAGATCAGACACCCCAAGAGAGGAAAAGATGAGAGGAGAGGACACAATGATCCTTTTAGTCTATAGCTACACTAAATGGATAGTAGGGTGTCAGAGAATCTAGAATACGAATGTTATAGAAGAATGCTTCAAATAGAAGAGATATACTTAATGGAAATATAGGACAATATTTTAAAAATTATAACAAGATTGTAATACATATCTTTCAGAATTTGACAAAGTAAAGAAAAATCAATAAAGATATATGGGATTTGTATAATATAATCAACAAGAACAATTTAATAAGCACAGAGAACTATGCTTTTCTACAAGCAGAGAATGCAACTTTTCTTTTGTGTCCATGTGACAAAAAATGGCCATGTGCTTAGCCATGAAGAAAACCTCTCCAAAGCAGAAATCATATAAGCCATATTCTTGGTTCATACACTAATAAAGTGAGAAAAGATAGATGATGAGGTCCTAAAATATACATTATTAAAATTAAGGAACACTCCCTTAATTGACCCCTTTATCAAAAATATATCAAAATTTGTTTACAACTTACCTGAAATGTATCCAAAATCAATGTTTGAAATGTTTTATAATAAATATTGGGAGAAACATATCAAAATCAGAAATAATTACCTAAAAAGTATTTAAAAGGTTTCATACCAAAACCATAGATAAATATGGTTTCAAAAATATTATCAGGGGGTGCCTGAGTGGCTCAGTTGGCTAAGCTCCCAACTCTTAATTTTGCCTCAGGTCATGATCTAAGGGTGATGAGAGCGAGCCCCAAATCAGGCTCCATGCTCGGTGCAGAGTCTGCTTGAAATGCTCTCTTTCTCTCCCTCTGCCGGGGCAAGGACTGAGCCTGGGTGGCTCAGTCAGTTAAGCATCTGCCTTCAGCTCAGGTCATGATCCCAGGGTCCTGGGATCAAGCCCCACATCAGGCTCCCTGTTCAGGGCGGAATCTGCTTCTCCCTCTACCTCTGCCCCTCCTCCCTGTTTGTGTTCTCTCTCTCCTTCTCAAATAAATAAATAAAATCTAAAAATTTTTTTAATAATAATAATATTATCATCAGGACTTATAGGAAGTAGGAAGATCCTAAGCTCACCTCATCCCACAGATACAACTAGATAACACCCGCATCAGGGTAAATAACCCAGAAAACAACCTGAAGACTGGCAGAACACTCCCTACAGCTAAATGTAGAGAAGAGGCCACATTGAAGAGGGTGGGAAGGGCTGAGACATGGTGAAGAGCTAAATGGACCCAAGGGACTGTCCATGGGAGGGAGGGATGCTGTAGGCACAGAGAGGGGGGAGTCACAGACTCTTACAACAAACACCTCAAGCATGGGGAGCCCACACAGGGAAGTTGAATCCCCATAACATTTGGCTTTGAAAAACAGAAGGGCTTAATTTTGAAAGTTCTTACAATCAGCAGGGCTTAACACCTGGAACTTTAAATCAGCAGCTTGGCTCTGGGAAAACTGGGAGGGCAATAGGAAACTGAATCCCCACCCTTAGAGACCAACAAACACAACACAGCCCCGTGTAGATACAACATAGGAGAAGCGATTTGAAAAACACCTGGGGTATATGCGGAAGAGATTTATTTACCAATCTCAGAGTGTGTGCTGGAGGGGCAGGGATCTTTAGGAGACTTCTCCAGGAACAAAGGAGCTGGCGGTAGGTGCTATTTCCTTCCCCCACCCCCCAGCCTAGACTCACAGACATCTATGGGAACCAGCATAGCACAACACCGTCCACCCAGCTTGCTAACAGCATGCCCTGCCACTGAGCTTTCTTGAAGACTTGTCCCCTCCAGCCTTTGGCAGGAATTTTCTAAAGTACCTGCAGGTCCCCTCTCACAACAGACCTGTACAAACCTTGCTAACGTCACATGCCCTGCTCCCATGTTCTCCTGCAGACCAGCCCTGTCCAATATGCCCTTGGCTAGAGCCCATTCAAAATGGTGCCACAAGCCTGGTAGAATGCAAACAGCTCCAATAGGGGCCAGCACCTCTCCAAAGTGACTCCTGCCCTGGGGAGATAGGAAGATAACCACATGCATAAGTCCAACTGCAGCCCCAGCAATGGGCTGGGAGCAGACATCTGGGTCTCACTGCAGGCCCTGCCCACCAACCAAAGCTGCTCAGGGGACAACACAGGGAAAACACCCTGCAGTTCAGTCCAACCACAGCTCTAACAAATACCTGGTCTGACTCAACTCAAGTCCTATATGGCCACAGACTGACCCACCAACAACACAGGGACCAAACCTTGCCCACAATAAGGCAAAGAGCCATTGCAGATGACTGGACTGAAAGCAAACCCAGCTCAGCCACAGTAGTAGGGTGCACACAACGTACACAGGAGATAACCCTGAAGTGCCAGGTTCTGGTGAATAGGGGACATTGAACTGCAAGGCACTACATGACCTCTTCTTCATAAGACCATCACTTTCAAGAATAGGAAGCATAGGGGTGCCTGGGTGGCACAGTCGTTAAGTGTCTGCCTTCAGCTCAGGGCGTGATCCTGGCGTTCTGGGATCGAACCCCACATCAGGCTCCTCCGCTAGGAGACTTCTTCTTCCTCTCCCACTCCCCCTGCTTGTGTTCCTTCTCTCGCTGGCTGTCTCTCTCTGTCAAATAAATAAATAAATAAATCTTTGGGAAAAAAAAAGAATAGGAAACATAGCTGACATAGAAACAGACACGGAGAAATAGACAAAATGAGGAGAGAGAGGAACATGTTCCAGATGAAAGAACAGCTCTCACAGCAAGAGAGCTAAATGAAATGGAGTTAAGTAATATGCATGATAAAGAAATTAAAGTAATGGTCATAAAGATACTGGACTTGAGAAAAGAGTGGAGGACCTTAGTGAGAACCTCAACGAAGAGATAGAAAACATAAAAAAGAAACAGAGATGAAAAACTCAATAAATGAAATGAAAAATACACTAGATGGAATAAATAATAGACTAGAAGAAACATAAGAACAGATCAGCAACCTGAAGGAAGAGTAATGGAAAGCATTCAAGCTGAACAAGAGAGAGAGAAAAAAATAATAAGTGAAAATAGACTAAGGGACTTGGCAACACCATCAAACATAATAACATTCACGTTATAGGGATCCCAGAAGAGGAGGAGTAAGAAAGGGGAACAGAAAAAAAAGTTATTTGAAGAAACAATAGCTAAAATGTTCCTGTATCTAGGGAAGGAAATGAAATCAAAATCCAGAAGTTATAGAGAGCCCCCAACAAAAGCAACCAATGAGGACCACACCAAGACACAATTAAGTCCCTCAGTCTATTTTCATTTATTACCAAGACACAATTAAAATGGCAAAAAGTAGTGATAAAGAGAGAATTTTAAAAGCAACAGGAGAAAAGAAAACAGTTACATACAAGAGGAAATTCCGTAAGTCCATTGGCTGATTTTTCAGCAGAAACTTTACTGGCCAGAGGGAGTGGCATATTTTCAAAGAACTGAAGGGGCACCTGGGTGGCACAGCAGTTAAACGTCTGCCTTTGGATCAGGGCATGATCCTGGCGTTATGGGATCGGGCCCCACATCAGGCTCCTCCACTATGAGCCTGCTTCTTCCTCTCCCACTCTCCCTGCTTGTGTTCCCTCTCTCGCTGGCTATCTCTATCTCTGTCAAATAAATAAATAAATAAAATCTTTTTAAAAAAAAACTGAAAGAAAAAAATCTGCAGCCAAGAGTACTCTTTCCAGCAAGGCTGCCATTCAGAACAGAAGGAGAGATAAGGTTTCCCAAACAAAAGTTAAAGAAATTTATGACCACTAAACAAGCCCTACCAGAAATGTTAAAGGGCACTTTTTGAGTGAAAAGAAAAGAGCCTAAGTAGAAGTGAGAAAAGTAGGAAGCACGAAAGCAGTAAAATTAAGTATCTCTATAAAAATAAGTCAAGGGGATCCACAAAATAAAAGGATGTAAAGTATGACACCATATACCTAAAATGAGGGGGAGAGTAAAGAATGGGTTCAAACTTAAGTGACAATCAACTTAATATAGACTGCTATATGCATAAGATGTTATATATAAATCTAATGCTAACCACAGATCAAAAACCAGTAATAGATATGCAAAAAAAATAAAGGGAAAGGAATCCAAATGTGTCTAAAGAAAGCCAGCAACCTGTAGGAGAAGAGAGCAAGAGAAGAAAGGACAGTGGAGAACTACAAAAACAACCATAAACAAATAACAAAATGGCAATAAGTACATTCCTATCAATAATTACTTTGAATGTAAATGGACTTAATGCTCTAATCAGAAGGAGAGGGTGATGGAATGGATTTAAAAAAAAGCAAGACCCACCAATGTTTCCTACAAGAGACTCATTTCAGACCTAAGGACACATGCAGATTGAAAGTGAAGGGATGGAGAAACACTTACCAATCAAATGAAAGTGAAAAGAAAGCCAGGGTAGCCATACTTATATCAGACAAAATAGACTTTAAAACAAAGACTGTAGGGGCGCCTGGGTGGCACAGCGGTTAAGCGTCTGCCTTCGGCTCAGGGCGTGATCCCGGCGTTATGGGATCGAGCCCCACATCAGGCTCTTCCTCTATGAGCCTGCTTCTTCCTTTCCCACTCCCCCTGCTTGTGTTCCCTCTCTCGCTGGCTGTCTCTATCTCTGTCTAATAAATAAATAAAATCTTTTTAAAAAAATAAAAAATAAAACAAAGACTGTAACAAGAGACAAAGAAGGATACTATATAATCACAAAGGGAGCAATTCAACAAGAAGACATAGCAATTGTAAATATTTATGCACCCAAATACATAAAGCAGCTAGTAACAAACATAGGGGAAGTAATTGATAGTAATACAATAATAGTAGGGGACTTTGACAACCCATTTACATCAATGGATAAATCATCCAAATAGAAGATCAACAAGGAAACAGTGACTTTTGATGACACATTGAACCAGATGGATCTAACAGATATATTCAGAACATTCCATCCCATAACAGCAGAATACACATTCTTTTCAAGTGCACATGGAACATTTCCAGAAGAGATCACATATGAGGCCACAAAACTAGTCTCAACAAATTCAGGAGGATTGAAGTCATACCATATATCTTTTTTGACCACAACACTATGAAACTAGAAATCAATCAAAAGACAAAGTCTGGAAAGAACACAAATACATGGAGTTTAAATAACATGCTCCTATCCAATGAAAAGGTAAACCAAGAAACCAAAGAGGAAACAAAAAATACATGGAAACAAATGAAAACGAGAACACAAGGGCCCAAAATCTTTAGGATACAGCCAAACCTGCCCTAAGAAGGAAATTTATAGCAATACAGGCCTACTTCAAGAAGCAAGAAAAATCTAAACAACCTAACCTAACATCTAACAGAGCTAGAAAAAGAAGAACAAACAGAACTCAAAACCATAGAAGGAAGGAAGTAATAAAGATTAGAGCAGAAATAAACAAAATAGAACTTAAAAAACAAAGAACAGATCAATGGAACCAGGAGATGGTTCTTTGAAAAGATCAATGAAATTGATAAAACTTTAGCCAGGCAAGAGAGAGACAGAGAGAGAACTCAAATAAACAAAATTAGAAAAAAAGGAGGAGAAATGACAACAAACACCCATCACAGAAATACGAAGGATTATAAGAGAATATTATGAAAAATTACATGCCAACAAATGGTACAACCTAGAAGAAATGAACGGATTCCTAGAAACATATAACCTACCAAAACTGAATCAGGAAGAAATAGAAAATTTGAACAGACTGATTACCAGCAATGAAATTGAATCAGTAATAAAAAAACTTCCAATAAACAGAAGTCCAGGACCAGATGGCTTCACAGGTGAGTTCTACCAAACATTTAAAGAAGACTTAATACCTATTGTTCTCAAACTATTCCAAAAAAGAGAAGAGGAAGGAAAGCTTCTAAATTCATTCAATGAGGCCCTGACATCAAAACTAGATAAAGTCACTACCATAAAAAGAGAACTATAGGCCAATAACTCTGATGAACATAGATGTAAAAATCCTCAAGAAAATATTAGCAAACCAAATCCAATAATACATTTAAGAAATATTCACCACAATCAAGTGGGATTTATTCCTGGGATGCAAGAGTGGTTCAGTATTCACAAATCAATCAACATGTTACATCACATCAGTAAAAGAAAGGGTAAAAAACATATGATCATTTCAATAGATGCAGAAAAAGCATTTGACAAAGTACAACATCCATTCATGATAAAAAAAAAAAACCTTAATGAAGGAGGTTTAGGGGAATATACCTCAACATAATAAAAGCCATATGTGAAAAACCTATAGTGAAAAACCCATAGTGAACATCATACTTAATGGTAAAAAACTGAGAATTTTTCCCCTAAGATCAGGAACACAACAAGGATGTTCACTCTCACCACTTTTATTCAACACAGTACTGGAAGTCCTAGGCATAGCAATTGGACAAGAAAAAGAAATAAAAGGCATCCAAACTGGTAAGGAAGAAGTGAAACTTTCACTTTTTGCAGATGACATGACACTATGGAAAATCCTAAAGACTCCACCAAAAAACTACTATAACTGATAAACAAATTCAGTAAGGTTGCAGGATACAAATTCAATATACAGAAACCCATTGCATTTCTATACACTGATAATGAAGTAGCAGAAAGAGAAATTAAGAAAACAATCCCATTTACAATTGCACCAAAAATAATAAAATACTTATGAATAAACTTAACCAAGGAGGTAAAAAACCTATACTCTGAAAACTATTAAGCATTTATGAAAGAAATTGAAGATGGCACAAACAAATGGAAAGATATTCCATGTTCAGGGATTGGAAGAACAAACATTAAAAATGTCCATACTACCCAAAGAAATCTACGGATTTAATGCAATCCCTATCAAAATACCAACAGCATTCTTCACAGAACTAGAGCAAATAATCTAAAATTTGTATGGAAACAAAAGACCCTGAATAACCACTGTAATCTTGAAAAAGAAGAAGAAAACTGGAGATATCACAACCACAGATTTCAAGAAATACTACAAAGCTGTAGTAATCAAGAACAGTACAGTACTGGAACAAAAATAGACATACAGACCAAAGGAACAGGATAGAAAGCCCAGAAACAAACCCACAATTATATGATCAATTAATCTTTGAGAAAGGAGGCAAGAATACACAATGGGATAAAGACAGTCTCTTCAGCAAATGGTGTTGGAAAAACTGGCCCACTACATACAAAAAAAAAAAAAAAAAGAATCTGGACCACTTTTTATACCATACACAAAAATAAATTCAAAATGGATTAAGAACCTAAATGGAAGACATAACCCATGAAAATCCTAGAAGAAAGCTCAGGCAGTAATTTCTCTGACATCAGCCATAGGAATATTTTTCTAGATATGTCTCCTGAGGCAAGGAAAATAAAAGCAAAAATAAGCTATTGGCCCTACATCACAATAAAAAGCTTGTAACGGGGCGCCTGGGTGGCACAGCGGTTAAGCGTCTGCCTTCGGCTCAGGGCGTGATCCCGGCGTCATGGGATCGAGCCCCACATCAGGCTCCTCTGCTGTGAGCCTGCCTCTTCCTCTCCCACTCCCCCTGCTTGTGTTCCCTCTCTCGCTGGCTGTCTCTATCTCTGTCAAATAAACAAATAAAATCTTAAAAAAAAAAAAAAAAGCTTGTAACAGCAGAGGAAACAATCAACAAAACTAAAAGACAACCTACTGAATGGGAAAACATATTTGCAAATGATATATCCAATACCGAATTAGTATCCAAAATATATAAATAACTTATACAACTCAACACTCGAAAAACAACCCAGTTTAAAAATGGGCAGAAGACATAAACAGGCACTTTTTCAAAAACATACAGATAGATACATGAAAAGATGCTCCACATCATTAATCATCCAGGGGATGCGAATCAAAGCCACAGTGAGATATCACCTCACACCTGACGGAAAGACTACAATGAAAAACACAAGAAACGAATGTTGAGAAGGGGGTAGAGAAAAAAGAACCCTCATGCACTATTGGTGGGAATGCAAACTGGTACAGCCACGGTGGAAAAACAGTATGGCGTTTCCTCAAAAAATTGAAAATAAAATTACCATATAATCAAGTAATTCCACTACTGGATATTTACCCAAAGAATACAAAAACACTAATTCAAAAATGTTTATTGCAGCATTATTTATAATAGCCAAATTATGGAAGCAGCCCACATGTCCAATGATAGATGAATGAATAAAAAAGATTGTGTGTGTGTGTATACATACATACATACATGCATACATACAATGGACTATTACTCAGCCATGAAAAAAAATGAAATCTTTTGCCATTTGCAATGATGTGAATGAAACTAGAGGGTATTATGCTAAATAAAATAAGTCAGACAGAGAAAAACAAACACCACACGATTTCACTCATATAAGGAATTTAAGAAACAAAACAAACTAAGAAAAAAGAGACAAACCAAGAAACAGGCTCTTAACTATAAAGAACAAACTGATGATTATCAGAAGGGTTATCAGAAGGGATGTGGGTGAAATAGGTGAAGGAGATTAAGAATACTCTTATTATGATAAGCACTGAGTAATGTACAGAATTGTTGAATCATGATATTGTATACCTGAAACTAACATAACACTGTATTAACCACTGGAATAAAGATAATAATAATATCACTTATTATAATAACAATAGCTCTTATAATTTAAAGGGATTCATTTTTTTCTTTCTAAATATTTATATCAAGTAGATACTACGTGCTAGCAGTTTCCTAAGAGCTTACATATATTTACTCATTTAATCTTCACAACAACCCATTTTATAGGTAAGAAAACTTAGGCATAGAGAGTTAAAGTACCTTATCCAAGGTCACACAGCTAGTAAGTGGCAAAGCTGGACTTTGAACCAGAATAGTTAGTGTTCAGTTCATGAACTTAATCACTACATTAGACTTTCCCAATGTTTTTCAGTTTAAGGAAACAAAAGAAAATTTGCCAAAAATAAGGGAAGAAAATTGATTTTACAAGATAAAAGCTGAAAACAATTAAATAGAAAAGATAAAAATTATGGAAAGAATGGTAAAAACTAACACCTGTTATTTGAAAAGAGTCCTAAAACAGAAAATCCCTCAAAATCATAACCCCAAAAAAAGAGAAAGTTAATATATAATTCTTAGGAATAAATAAATAGATTTTCCTATAGGTGTGAAGCATATTAAATTTCAAAAAATACTAGATGCACTTTATAGCAATACATTTAAATATCTAAAAACAAATTAGTATTACAAAAAGCAATCCAAGAAATAGAACACCTCAAAAGAACAATATCAAGAGATGAGATTGGGATATTAAAGAGCTAGTATTTAAGAAGGCACGTGGTCCATTTAGCTTTATTGCTGCTTTCAAAAGCTTGGATAAGAGAAGATTCTTTTTAATTTTTTAATTTTTTTATGTTTTTTTATTATATTATGTTAGTCACCATACAGNATATTATGTTAGTCACCATACAGTACATCCCTGGTTTCTGATGTAAAGTCCGATGATTCATTAGTTGCGTATAATACCCAGTGCACCATGTAATACGTTTCCTCTTTACTACCCATCACCAGTCTATCCCATTCCCCCACCCCCCCCCGAAGCCCTCAGTTTGTTTCTCAGAGTCCATAGTCTCTCATGCTTCATTCCCCCTTCTGATTACCCCCCCTTCTTTATCCCTTTCTTCCCCTACCGATCTTCCTAGTTCTTATGTTCCATAGATGAAAGAAATCATATGATAATTGTCTTTCTCTGCTTGACTTATTTCACTTAGCATTATCTCCTCCAGTGCCGTCCATGTTGCAGCAAATGTTGAGAATTCGTTCTTTCTGATAGCTGAGTAATATTCCATTGTATATATGGACCACAGCTTCTTAATCCAGTCATCTGTTGAAGGGCATCTCGGCTCNTCATCTCGGATCCTTCCACGATTTAGCTATTGTGGACAATGCTGCTATGAACATTGGAGTGCATATGGCCCTTCTCTTCAC
>NC_048224.1:130616998-130642226 GCF_002007445.2 Ailuropoda melanoleuca | reverse complement strand
TTGGTAGTTTATAGGTTTCCAGGAAGGCCTCCATCTCTTCCAGATTGCTTAATTTATTGGCATAAAGCTTTGATAAAAGTTTCTAATAATCCTTCTNAATAATCCTTGCAATTTCAATGGTGCTGGTCGTGACCTCTCCCTTTTCAGTCATAATTTTAATAATCTCAGTCCTTTCTCTTTGTTTTTGGACAAGTTTTGCCAGTGGTCTATCAATTTTATGGATTCTCTCAAAGAACCAGCTTCTAGTCCTGTTGATCTGCTCTACTGTGGTTCTGGTCTCTAATTCATTGATTTCTGCTCTAATCTTGGTCAACTCCTTCCTTGTCAGTGGGTTAGGCCTGTCCCTCTGTTGCTGTTCCAGTTTCTTGAGGTGAGAATATAGAAACTGCATTTTAGATTTTTCTATTCTTTTGAGTGAGGCTTGGATGGCTATGTATTTCCCCCTTACAACTGCCTTTGCAGAATCCCATAGGTTTTGGACTGTTGTGTTTTCATTCTCGTTGGTCTCTGTAAATTGTTTAAATTGATTTTTGATTTCCTGGTTTATCGAGTCATTCCTGAGCAGGATGGTTCTTAGTCTCCAAGTGTTTGAGTTTCTTCCAAATTTTTCCTTGTGGTTGAGTTCCAATTTCAAAGCATTGTGGTCTGAGAATATGCAGGGAATAATTTCAATCTTTTGGTATCGGTTGAGATCTGTTTTGTGTCCCAGAATATGGTCTATTCTTGAGAATGTTCCATGGGCATTAGAATAGAATGTGTATTCTTTGGTTCTGCGATGTAGTGTTCTATATATCTCTATGAGGTCCAACTTGCCAAGTATGGCATTCAAAGCCCTTGTTTCTTTGTCGATTTTTTGCATGGGTGTTCTATTTCTCATAGTGGAGTTTTGAGGTCCCCTACTATTAACGTATTTTTATCTATATGTCTCTTTATTCTGGTTAAGAGGTGGCTTGTGTATCTTGCTGCTCCCCTGTTGGGGGTCAATGTATCCTTAGATTCAAAATGAGTCTCTTGTGGACAGCAAATGGATGGGTCATGTCTTTTTAACCAATCTGCAACCCTGTGGCATAGTTTAAAATCCAATCTGTCTGATATGAGAATTGCTACCCCAGCTTTCTTTTGAGGTCCATTGGCGTGAAAGGTGGTATTCCATCCCTTTACTTTCAGTCTCAATGTATCCTTAGATTCAAAATGAGTCTCTTGTGGACAGCAAATGGATGGGTCATGTCTTTTTAACCAATCTGCAACCCTGTGGCATTTTATGGGAGCATTTATGCCATTTATATTGAGACTGAATATTGAGAGATATGATTTTAATGATGCCATGTTGCAAGTAAAGTCTTTCTTTCTATCGATTGTGACTTTCTGTTCTGTATCACTCTTGGGGCCTTTTTACCTTTATAGAACCCCCCTTAATATCTCCTGTAGGGCTGGTTTCATGGTTATGAAATTGGTCGATGACTGGCAATTCTGGAAGGTCTTTATTTCTCCATCAATTCTGAATGACAGCCTTGCTGGATAAAGGATCCTTGGCTGCATGTTTTTCTCTGAAAGAGCTTTAAAAATGCCCCCCCAACCCTTTCTCTCATTCCAGGTCTGTGTAGACAGGTCTGACGTAATTCTGATACCTTTGCCTTGGTACGTGAGAGATTTCTTTGCCCTGGCCGCTTTCAATACTGTATCCTTGGATCTAATATTTGCGAATTGCACTATAACGTGACGTGGCGTAGGTTTGTCGTGGTTGAGCTTGGGAGGGGTCCTCTCTGCCTCTTGGACACAAATGTTTGTTTCCCTTGCTAGATTAGGGAAGTTTTCAGCTACAATTTGTTCAAATATCTCTTCTAGACCTCTGTTTTTCTCCACGCCCTCGGGGATGCCAATGATTCTGACATTGGAATGTTTCATTGAGTCAGTGATCTCCCGTAACCTACATTCTTGAGTGTGGATTTTTTTAAGTCCAGTTTCTATTTTCGCTTTTTCTTCTACTAACCCATCCTCCAATTCGCTGATACGTTCTTCAGCCTCATTCACCCTGGCCGTCAGAGCCTCTAGTTTTGATTGCATTTGGCTCATAGAATTTTTAATTTCTGCCAGATTCGCTCTCATATCCGCCCTTAGAGATTCTATATTCTCATTAACATTTTCGTTAATACTTTTTTCAAGTCTACACATCATCTTGACCATTGTTACTCTGAATTCTATTTCTGATAATTTGGTTATATCCATATCCATTAGTTCTGTGGCAGAGGCCACAGACTCATTATCTTTTCTTTGCTGGGGGGGGGATTTCTCCTTCTCGTCATTCTGATGAGGAGAGGTTGCAAGGTTGTCCAGAGCCCAAATTATTGACCAGTACCCAGGCCGTGAGCCCTTGTTTTATAGGGATCTTAGGGATGTGGGCTTCTTGATTTTTCAGCCTGCCTTCTGGGGGAGGGGCCTGCTGTGCCAATACTCAGGCAACCCTGTTTGGGTAGAGTCTCCATGTCCCTTGCGAGGAGGGATGGGGGTGGCGCATTTTGAGCCGGTATTTCCAGGCTTTTGTTCTCTGGCAGCTTTTCCTGTTGGTTTGCTGTGCCTCTTCCGAGAGTCAGAGTAGCAGTGGCTGAATCTCAGCCTCTGTCTCAGAAGAGGGGTCGCGGACCATTATCCCTGATGTTCTGGCCACTTTAATTCTGTTTCTGTTGGCACTGCTCAACCCTGCAGTGTCCCGGGATGTGCGCCCCACACCTGGCATCCCAGCCCTCGCTTCCAGGGCCAGTGCGTCTTTGTCCTTTGTGTTTCTAACACCGCCAGCCGCCGGCTGCCCCTGCATGCTCCGGAGCTTCCGTTCTCAGTCTGGTTCCAGTGAGCACACCGGAGCTCTGGTTTTCAGTCTGGTCGCGCATTCCCTGGCTCACGGTCTGTCTGCTCTCTTGCGGGTGCCAGTCCACGAGTCCGCCCGCTCCCTCGTGCAGGTGACTACCACTTCCTGGGCCCAGAATGCGGTGGCTCCCTCCTCCTTCTGTTTATCTTCCGATATCTGTGCGCAGTTTCACGGCTCCCTGCTTCATACCTCAATACTCAGCGCCGGAGATGTTCATTTGTAGAGATCCAGATGTATCTTCCTGCGTCTCAGGCTGATTCTGTAGATGTTCGGGCTGGTCTGGTACCTATCGAACTCGATTCAGGGGACTGGCTGAAAAAGGGGTCCCCTACTCCTCCACCATCCAAACTCCCCTATATTACCAAGAAGATTCTTTTTTATTAGCCTTTTCTAGACCTTAGAAAAAAGTGGAAGACATCCTTAGTATGACCTTAATATGAATTACAGAGAACGATGCAAGTGTGTTCCCTTTTCATGAAGTAAACAAAAATTTAAGCCTTACATGTGCTTATACGGGTTGTTCAAGCATAAAAGGAGTTGTGAAAGGTTATAAACCAGGTTGCTAGTGTTATTTATTTCAAGAGATTGAAATTGGGAGGGGTGGAAATTTAAAAATAGGCTTTGAGTCAAACAAAGTCAAGTTTGGGTCCCAACTCTCTCATCTCCTTCTTTTGTGACCTTGGGATTCTTAGGATATCTCTGCCTTCATATGGGGTTATGATAATTAACAGTGCATTTATAATGCCTGGTGGTAAAGAAACACTGGTTGTGACAACTAAGATTCCCTTTTTCTCCCAATGTGCTTTTTGTAGTAATAGGAAATGAGTGTCTACGCATCCCTCAGGTTCACTTCTCTCAATGTCAGTTGTATACTGAAATTCCTATTCTGCATGTTTCAAGTGGTACATAGGCTTTCTAAAGTCTCCTACATGGTATCATTAACTTGCAAATTTCCAAACCATGTCATTAAAAAAATCAGTTGGGAGGGAGCTTTTCAGCAAAGTCTAAATGCAACTTATGAAGGAGGGTTATCTTCAAACAGAATGTCCCTGTTTCCAGTTTTGCAAAAATTCAAGAATCCATCCCCCACAAATGTGCAAAGAGAAGATATCTAGCTAACTGCCACTTCCCACTGGTTTTAGAGATGTGGGCACAAGCCGTGGCCACCGCAATCACTGACTCACTGACTCTAAGACAGACCCAGCGCAGGAATGGGAACACTAAAAGCAGTCATGTGGGTATCTCAGTGTGAGGATGTGAGAATTGTTACTGGGCGTGGCCTGTCTCCTAGCAACGATTATACAAAATTAACCCAGAGGGTTGACCTCCTTAATGTCCCAGCCAATTGTGCTCCTCTCTAGGATGTCATGAAATTACCAGTAACTCACCCTTTACTGAAGAGTAGCAGGACTCAGCCCATACCCTCCCAGCCCAAAGTTGAAAATGTTGTATGGAAAGGCACACGCACTTCATTCTGTTCAGCCCTTCTCTCTCTTGTAGAAAGGATTCATCTACTCTACACAAAGCCAGTCTGATTGTTCTGTATCACCTTTTGCTTTTCTGTGTGATCACAAATTGATTGAGGGGTGACACATCCTAGTCACATCCAGGTACAGCAGGTAAAGGGAGCTGCTCAGTAATTACTGAACTCATCCGTTGTCCTTTGAAGAGGAGACCGTTGCTGTCCTCCTCCTGTGTATAGGGAACTTCCCACTCTTATCATGGATTATCATGATTAGTGTCTTTTATAATTAAACCCATCACTTCCTTTAGATGAATTCTTTTGTTCTGGAAAAATACATCATTATTGGCCAAAGGTGCTATAAACTAGAACACATGCAATGACCCATCAATGACCACTTGGAGAATAAATGCACTCTGCAAACCTAAGTGCACGTGGTGTGTGTTTGTGTTCAATGCAATCCAACACATTTATTGAGGTTTTACAATATTCCTGACATATTACCATAGAGAAGCCTGTCCTTCTGCCATAACACCCCCAGGATTGCTTAAACTCAAGCCAGCAAGAAAAACATATTTCTAGTTCTAACAGTGGATGTGAAATTGTGAGATTTGCGCACAAAAAAAAAAAAAAGGTTTCTTTTGAGGACCTGTGTGGTGCAATTGGGGCCACCATCTAGCAGTCCAAGGGCTGGCAGACGGAAGAGAAAGAAAACCTTTGGTTGTGGCTCCTATCCTCAGAGAAGGGAGAGATTGGGGGTGATGATTATTACCCTCTTATTGTGTACATGACCACAGACTTCAAGCAACTCAGTTTCTAACGTAATAACATGGCTCCATTTAGATATAATTCATCACCTATCATAGACTGAATTTTGTGTCCCCCCCCACAAAAAATTCACATGTTGAAATTCTCACCTTCAAGATGATTGTATTAGGAGGTGGGGCCTTCTGGAGGTGATTAGGTCATGAAAGCAGAGCCCCCATGATGTTATTAGTGCCCTTTATAAAAGAGAATTCAGAGAGTTCTCTCATCCCTTCCAACATGTGAGGTTACAAAGAAAGAACAGTGTCTAGGAAGTAGACTCCCAGCAGACATCAAATATACCAGCGCCTTGATCTTGGACTTCTTAGCCTCCAGAACTGTGAAAAATAAATGTTTGTTATTTATAAGCCACCATCTATGGTTTCTGTTACAGCATCCCCAACAGACTGAGACACCTGCTAAAGATGATGCTTGCACTGCCATCCAGATACCAAAGGCTAACATCAAGCCTTTTCAAACTGGACTTGCACAATTCTCACTGAGAAAAACCACATGCGAAGCACAGTCTAATTTTTGGTAGAACACAAATGCCTTGCCTGAATTCATTTTTCTCGCACACAATATATTGGAGCCGAGAAGTGTAAAGGAACTAGAGAGGGTAGAGGACAAGCTAAAGCCATTTCTTTTAGGGGAAGTCCCTCTAGAAATTGTTTTGTTCTGGAAATATGGGCCATATCTTCAAATTCCAAATTAACTGAGGGGATTAGCTCTATAATTCAAGGTTTCCAATTACTTTCACTAGAAAGAATTATCCTGCTGATCGCACAAAAGTGTTTTCTGTGAGTTAAATAATGTGGGTAATTGCCTCAATTCTCGATTACATATTGACTGTATCAACACCATCCAGTCAGCAATGTGTGAACTAACTGAAACTGTAAGTATGTTGGCAATGTAAAGGCTGTCTTCTTCCCATACGAACCAACTCTACATTCTTCATGATTAGCTCATCTTCTGCTGCTGGGTGCCCTGCAGCGCAGGAAAACAGCCAGCAGCTGTCATGGGTGCACCAACAGCTCATGGTTCTCAGTGCAATGCATGTCCCACAGGCCCCTAACTTTGGGAACATGCCACTCACCCCAGCACTGGCTGGCACATTGACAGGGTGGTCTAGGGAGGGGTCTTCACCAGCACTGTCCCCTTGGCAGGGGTTTAGATGACGGGGTTCTGCAGATATTCATCTTTTACTTGAGGGCATGTCATCTTGCTAAATGAGGAAGTCAGACTACCTTCGGGGTTCCCTCGGTCTCCAGGGCAGAGGAACACATGTATACTCACCTTATGCAACTTCGCCTGGCCTTCTGACAGCTGCCGTCCAGCAGCAGGAACAGCCTGAATGCCCAGCAACCCCCAGTACTAGTGGGTGCAGATCTTGTTGCCCCCTGCTCCCCCACCCAGGGAAAGGTGTGGCGACCTCTCCAGCTTGAGACCACCAGCAAAGGCAGCAAAGAGGTGGACACCCAGGGAGGGGGCAAAGGGTACAGCCTTGACGTTAAGCACCACCAATAAAAATGAAAAATGATGTTTCACTGACCTTAGCCCAACCCTCTGTCCATCATCTTGGAGAAATTCCAAGCTTTAGCCTTCAGAGGAAGCTCTGGCAGAAGCCTAAGGTGCTGTGTATGCTTCAGAAATTCATGAAAGTCTTTCTCTCCTTGTGGCCCCAGGCCCCATGGAGGAGGGTGGGAGCTACAGGAGGCACCAGGGTGATGGATGGGGGCCCCAAGGGGGTAGTGAAAGTGGAAAATGGAACAACAGTCTGAGAAGAGGGAACATTGCACCATCATCAACCTTTAGGCAGGCTGTGGGTGAATTTCCTTCAGTGGGGGGGGGTGACATGTAGGATTATGGGGAACCAAAGGAGAATAAGAAAATGTGATTTGTGTCATTTATTTTTGCCCAAGTTCTCGCTTGGTAGCAGCCATGAAGCTCACGGATGCCCGTGGACTTGCTCCTTTGCATCAAAACCCAGTAGGGACATTTTGATTTATAGTTGAAAAAGTAGCAAAGGAAAGAAATTGCCCTTAAAAAAAAAAAAAAAAAGAGGTTTTCTAAGTCTCTGTTCAAAGCAAAGAGCCTAAGACAGGGAATGCGGAATACATAGATCTGAAATCAAACCACCATGATTGCTATCTTCGTGGCATCTGTGTATGAGAAAGTGTGTATATTTGTATGCCGCATAGGTGTGTGGGAGAGGGGCAGGAGACTGGGTAGAAGAGAATCTTTGTTTCATATTTGGGTGACTTTCTTGTTTTCATAATTGGGAGATACCAGCACCTTGCTACCCACCCCAATCTACCCAGTCCTTGGCGTTGCTGTGTTACGAGCAATAAGCTTGAAAAGACCGAAAAAGAACATAGACCAATTCATAATGGCTGTGAAAGTTGGGGTGATTAACCCAAATTCCTGATTTTTATAAAGAGCATATTCACTGAAGTTTAGAAATGGATCTAAAAATTGTAGTATGCACCTTTCAGTAAAAATAATCATTGAGTGACTATTCCATGTCAGGCACTGACTGTGCTAGGTTCTAGATACATAGTAGTAAACGAAAGTGACAAGGTATTTCCCCTCCAATAGCCTGAAGTCTAGCCGGGAAGAAAGACTTTGTACAGATTATATATCACTTAAAATGTAGATAAATGTTATAGAAAACAATGCAAAAGTCTTCAAGAAAGAATCGGGGGAGGACCTAGATTAAATTGTGGGGCCCCAAAAGGCTGAGGCCTAAATTACAAGAAGGAGCGAGCAGGCAAAGGGAGAGGGAAGGGAGGTCCTGGAAGAGGGCACGGAATGAACAAAGGCCAGGATGTAGGAAAGAGATTGTGTATTTGAGGAACTGAAAGAAAGGAACAGTGGAAGGAGATAGAAACTAGAGGTAGAGGCCAGATCATATCAGGTCTTTCCATCATGGTATCAGTTCTGTATTTTGAAAATAGTAGCTTTACGGTGAAAAAAACTGACAAATTCCACATTAACTGACGAATCAAAGTTAACAGGTGTAATGCCATGTGATAATCATCATATGCCTCCTGATAGGATGCACTGGGAAGGACATCATTTCTCTAGTATTCTTGCCCATAACTGCGTAATCTGAATTAATCATGAAACGATAATCAAACTCAAAATGAGGGGCATTTTACAAAACAAGTGGCCCATTATTTTTCAAAAATGTCAAGGTCTTGAAAGACAAAGAAAGCTTGAGGAACTCTTCCAGATGAAAAGAGACTTGATGGAAAAACAAAGCTGGGGGCATCACGTTGCCAGATTTCAAGCTATACTACAAAGCTGTGATCACAAAGACAGCATGGTACTGGCACAAAAACAGACACATAGACCAATGGAACAAAATAGAGAACCCAGAAATGGACCCTCGGCTCTTTGGGCAACTAATCTTTGACAAAGCAGGAAAAAACATCCAGTGGAAAAAAGACAGTCTCTTCAATAAATAGTGCTGGGAAAATTGGACAGCTATATGCAAAAGAATGAAACTTGACCACTCTCACACACCATACACAAAGATAAACTCCAAATGGTTGAAAGACCTCGATGTCAGACAGGAATCCATCAAAACCCTAGAGGAGAACATAGGCAACAACCTCTTTGACATCGGCCACAGCAACTTTTTTCATGATACATCTCCAAAGGCAAGAGAAACAAAAGAAAAAATGAACTTATGGGACTTCATCAAGATAAAAAGCTTTTGCACAGCCAAGGAACAGTCAAAAAAACTAAGAGGCAGCCCACGGAATGGGAGAAGATATTTGCAAATGACACTACAGATAAAAGACTAGTATCCAAGATCTACAAAGAACTTCTTAAACTCAATACACAAAAGACAAATAATGAAATCAAAAAAATGGGCAGAAGATATGAACAGACACTTTTCCAATGATGACATACAAATGGCTAACACATGAAAAAATGTTCAAAATCATTAGCCATTAGGGAAATTCAAATCAAAACCACATTGAGATACCAGCTTACACCGGTTAGAATGGCAAAAATTGACAAGGCAGGAAACAACAAATGTTGGAGAGGATGTGGAGAAAGGGGATCCCTCTTACACTGTTGGTGGGAATGAAAGTTTGTACAGCCACTGTGGAAAACAGTGTGGAGGTCCCTTAAAAAGTTAAAAATCGAGCTACCCTATGTTCCAGCAATTGGACTACTGGGTATTTACCCCAAAGATACAGACATAGTGAAGAGAAGGGCCATATGCACCCCAATGTTCATAGCAGCATTGTCCACAACAGCTAAATTGTGGAAGGAGGCGAGATGCCCTTCAACAGATGACTGGATTAAGAAGATGTGGTCCATATATACAATGGAATATTACTCAGCCATCAGAAAGAACAATTACACAACATTTGCAGCAACATGGATGGGACTGGAGGAGATAATGCTAAATGAAATAAGTCAAGCAGAGGAAGACAATTATCTTATGGTTTCACTCATTTATGGGACATAAGAAATAGGAAGATCAGTAGGAGGAGGAAGGGAAGAATGAAGGGGGGGTAAACAGAAGGAGGAATGAACCATGGGAGACTGTGGACTCTGAGAAACAAACTGAGGGTTTCAGAGGGGAAGGGGATGGGGGATTGGGATAGGCTGGTGATGGGTATTAAGGAGGGCACATATTGCATGGTGCACTTGGTGTTATATGCAAATAATGAATCATGGAACATTGCATCAAAAACTGGGGATGTACTGTATGGTGACTAATATAACAAAATAAAAATTATTAAAAAAAAAAAAAGAGAGAGAGAGAGACTTGAAGAGAGAAGACAACTAAATATGTGATCCAGGTTCCAAAAAATGACATTATTGGGACAGTTGGGGACATTCAACCAAGGTCTGTATGTTGGAGAAGACTATTGCATCACTGTTAATTTTCTGAATATGATAGTTGGACTGCAGTTTTGTAAAATGTTATCATTTGGGGAAGCTGGGTGAAAAACATATAGGAATTATTTGTACTGTTTACGTTTTAGGTTTCATCCTAGGTATAATAATGGCAAACCCTTAATGGGTTTTGACAAAAGGACTGTCTCGCTCTAGTTTAGGTCTTTACACATCACTCTGACTGCTGTGTGGGAAATGGCTCAAAGCGGGACCACAGGGAGGCAGTCCCAGTGGCAGGAGATTTGAGCAAATGGCATTATTTCTCTGGGCCTATCTTCTCGGCTGTCGAACAAGAGGACTGAACAGTCTGTATTTACCAAGGCAGGTTCATCACTACCTGCACTGGAATCACCTGGGGAACTTCAAACATTCAGGTCCCTGGATCCCACCCCCTCATGCCAATCTGTAAGGCGTCTCAGTCAGCTCCAGCTGCCATAACAGAACACCATAGACTGGAGGCCTTAAATAACAGACATTTATCTCTCATAATTCTGAGGCTGGTAGGTCCCAGTCAAAGCTCCAGCCAGTGAGGTTCCTGCTGAGAGCCCTCTTCCTGGCTTGCAGAAGGCTGCCTTCTCACTGTGTCCTCAGGAGAGGAAGAGAAGGGGGAGAGGGGTAAATATCTGAGATAAGTGTGTGAGCCTTTTTACCTGGTGGACACGTCTCCCACTGCGGTCTGTTTCAGGAACCATGTCTTCATATCTCAGTTCTAAGACAAACAAAGACCCTTCGTTGATTTTCTTTTCCCCCCAGCACCAGCAAAGAGTCTGCTTTAGCACTAACAAATGTTCGAATGGATGACTGAAGAGCTATGACTGTGTTTAACAGTGAAGGGAGAAGCTCAGAGGCAGGATTCAGGTGGAAATGAGAAAGGGGGACAGAATGAGGAGGGGGCACTAATTCCAATCGAGCTGCCCAGACAGCCTCAGGTGGTCAGGCCTCACTGGAGCAGGTGTGGCCAGCAGCCCCAAGTAGCTTTCACTCGATCTGTTGTCTGCACAGGGACCTTACCTTCACCCCGCACCTCTCAGAGAACTGGGAAGGAGCCCACTCTGTCCATTTTTGTGCAGAGCTTGGGAGTTCCGGGAACAGTTACTAACCTCAGGGCAGCCCAGCCCAGGGTGGGAGCCACAGGACGGACGCTCCTCCAAGACCATCCTCCAGTGCACAGTTCTGCTACAGCAGCTCAGAAGGGCCAAGGCGACTGATCCCATTGCCCCCCAGCAGTGACAAGTCCAGCAACCCTCCCTTCCACAGGCTTTTCTGCCTTGCTTCTTTCACTCTCCCTGGCCCTCGCTTCTAGTCTTTGACTTTGAAAAATGAGGACGATTAAGGAGATGGAGAGAAGAGAGGAGAAAGTAGAGTAGAAGCAAAAGAGGAAGGGAGGTTAGAAAGACAAAAAGGAGGACGGAGATGACTGTTGCTGCAGTTACGCGCACACGATGTGTGTGATTCGGGGTGGAGCTTGTAACCTGAACCGGTGGACAGATCTTGGACGAATGAACGCGGGTCCCAGACCCACACTGGTTATCAAATGCTGTAAATGTGGCAGGAGGAGCAGGGAAGAGGGCGAGTACAAAACAGCCAGAGCACATATGCGTGTGCAGCAGCAGCCCCAGAGAGAGAAGTCACCCACGCGGATGACTTCGGTTTAAAAACGTGAACCGAAGCCACCCATTGCAAAGTCCTATCTCTCTAGCTTTCCAGTCAGCTTCAGTTGGCTTGATCAGTCCTAAATAAGAGGACCAT
This sequence comes from Ailuropoda melanoleuca, assembly GCF_002007445.2. NCBI lineage: Eukaryota > Metazoa > Chordata > Mammalia > Carnivora > Ursidae > Ailuropoda > Ailuropoda melanoleuca. The sequence goes on along the minus strand of NC_048224.1, from coordinate 130,630,425 downwards.
TGTGGGGGCGCCTGAGTGGCTCGGTCGTTGGGCGTCTGCCTTCAGCTCAGGGCGTGATCCCAGAGTTCTGGGATCGAGCCCCATGTCGGGCTCTTCCGCTGGGAGCCTGCTTCTTCCTCTCCCACTCCCCCTGCTTGTGTTCCCTCTCTCTCTGGCTGTCTCTCTGTCAAATAAATAAATAAAAATCTTTATTAAAAAAAAAAAAAAGAGGACCATTGTGCCACCTTCATGATGCATGTGCTAACGACATAAATATGTAAGCATTTCCTATTAGCATTAATTAGCAGCAGTAGCCTGGAAATGCTTAGCATAACGCTGAGTAGCACTAATGGAATTGTGTATCTTTTCCTCCAGTGTGAGCAGTCAAGAATCATGCATAATGTAAAAGCAGAGAGTGCAGCTGGTAGCAGCAGGCTGGATCACAGGAGATGATTTCAACTTGTTTTTATGATCGTGAAAACTACCTTTCAGTCAGGCCCTGAAAGCAAATACTATCCTACAGCCCTGGGGGCGTGGAGGTACCCAAAATCATACTACATAACAGTAAATAACAATCCCGTTTGGAGGCCCCAATGCTGATGTTCAATCCATGTTTAGACAGTCTCAGGGAGTGCATGTGGCGGTGACAGAAAGCAGGCACCACCCGACCAAATGGGAGGCTGGCTAGACACACGGGTTGAGCCCTCACTGGGGCAGAGGGCTGGGCGGCCCAGGAAGCAGCCCCTGGATGGTGCTGCCTTCTAATCTTGAAATTGTTCAGACTCAGGACAGAAGGGCTGCAACAGAGGAAAGCCTGCAGTCTCCGCCTGCTGCCTGGTTCTAGGGGCTCGGCGGTGGGTTAGAGGGCAGAAGAAAATCGAGGAAAATCCCAGAGGGCTCCTCAGTTTCGCCTGTTTTCCCTTGCCTTCCTTTTCTCAACCACTATGGGTTTTTTGGAGGTTTTTTTTAACAGCTTTATTAACATATAATTCACATACCATGTAACTCACCCACTTAAAGTGTATAATTCAATAGGTTTGGATATATTACATTATTCATTTTTTTAAAGATTTTATTCATTTATTTGTCAGAGAGAGAGAGTGTGCACAAGCAGGGGGAGCAGCAGGCAGTGGGGGAGAGAGAAGCAGACTCCCTGCTGAGCAGGGAGCCCGATGTGTGACTCCATCCCAGGACCCCGGGATCATGACCTGAGCCGAAGGCAGACACTTAACCAACGGAACCACCCAGGCATCCCACATTATTCATTTTTTTAAGTTTTGAAATATATGTAACATAAAATCTTTCATTTTAACCATTTTGGGTAGGATCATTTTTATTATCGTAAAATATACATGACATAAAATTTGCTGTTTTAACCATTTTTTAAAAATATTTATTTATTCATTAGAGAGAGAGAGCACAAACAGGGGGAGTGGCAGGCAGAGGGAGAAGGAGAAGCCAGCTTCCCGCCAAGCAGGGAGCCGATGTGGGCCTCGATCCCAGGACCCTGGGATCATAACCTGAGCCAAAGGCAGATGCTTACCAGACTGAGCCACCCATGCACTCCTGTTTTAACCATTTTTAAGTGCACATTTCTGGGCCAGTAAGTACATTCACACTGTGCAACCATCACTAGCATCCATCTCCAGAACTCTTCATCCCCCCAAATATAAACTTTCTGTTCATGAAGCAATAATTCCCTATCCTTCCCTCTTCCCCCCACCGCCCTGCAGCCCCATGTAACCTCTAATCAATTTTCTGTCCCTCTGAATTTGCCTATTCTAGATATGTCATGTAAGTAGAATCATACAATATTTATCCCTTGTGTTTGGTTTATTTGACTCGGCATAATATCTTCAAGGTTCATCCATGTTGCAGTGTGTTTTAAAATTTAATTCCTTTTTATGGCTGAATAATATTCTGTAATATGTATACACTACATTTTGTTTATCCATTCATTTGTCGATGGATACTTCAGTTGTTCTCACTGTTGGGTGTTGTGAATAATGCTGCTTTGAACACTGGCCCCCAAGTATCTGAGTTTCCTTTTAATTCTTTGGTATATATGCCTAAAAGTGGAATTGCTGGATTATATGTTATTTTAGCTTTTCAAGGACCCACCAAACAGTTTTCCACAGCGGCACCATTTTACCAGTTTTCCACAGCTGCACCATTTTCCAGTCCCACCAGCAATGTGTAAGGACTCCAGTACACTTCTTATTTTCTGTTTGTTTTTTAATTATAGCCACTACAGTAGATGTGAAGTGGTGTCTCATGGTTTTGACTTACAATGCCCTGTTGACTAGTAATATTCAGCATCTTTCATGTGCTTCTTGGCTGTGTGTAGATCTTCTTTGGAGAAATGTAGTAGTTTGCTGGGACTGCCATAACATAGTACCACAGACTAGGTGGCTTAAACAACAGAAACTTATTTTCTCTCAGTTCTGGAAGCTGGAAGTCTGAGTTCAAAGTGTTGGCAGATTTGGTTTCTTTTGAGGTCTCTCTCCATAGTTTGTAGAGGGCTGTTTTTCCCCCGTGCCTTCATGCGGTCTTTCTTCTGTGCCTGTGTCCTAATATCCTCTTTTTATAAGGACACCAGTCCTACTGTATTAAGGCCCACCCCAGTGACCTCATTTAACCTTAATTACTTCTTCAAAGACCTTATCTACATATTGTCACATTTTGAGATAGTAGGGGTTAGCATGTCAACATATTAATTTGGGAGGGAGGGGACATAATTCAGCCCATAACAAATGTCTATTTAAATCTTTTGCCCATTTTTTTTTCAACTGGGCGGTAACCACTGTGAGTTTTGATGTTGACTATGATTTTACCTTTTATAGAGGTGATGGTAGGGGTAGAATAGGAGAGAGGAAGGTTATTAATAGGTTTTAAATCTTGAAATGTTTTGTTTGATTAGATGTAAACACACTCACACTGTCCCAAAGGACAGTTTCCCACTTTTCCCTATAGAGTTCCAACCATATTACATCTCATTAGAATAATGCAATAATATCCATCAGAAGCAAGCAAGAAATCCCTATATTATGCCTGAATCATAGTAAATCAGTTTTCAAATGCCTGCTAAACTATAACTTACCTGAAGGCAAGTGTCATTTCTTACTCAACTTTTGAGTCTGGCTCAACATTTGAGGCCATGACAGCATTTTCGCATGTGATAAACACAATAACCTATGCAGTAGATCTTATTATCCCCACTACACAGATGAGGAAACAGAGGCTCAAAGGGATCAAGGGGCTTGTCCAAGGTTACACAATAAGTAGCAGAAGGAAACTATAGACCTGGATCTAGCCAACTCATCCTTCCACCTACTGCGATTCCTTTCTCCATAAAGGTAGATGTGGGGTATAAGGGCAGTAAGCAAGCAGCATTGAATCCATTGAGATTTCTGAGTGAACGGAGCTCATCTCCAAGGGGTGAATGCTTACCATTTAGAAGGTAGCACTATCTGTCTTCATAACAGTTTTTTTTTTTTTTCCTTTCTGTACTTCCTAACTTCTTGTTTTAAGTCTTGCTAAAATCAAGGGAGATTGCATCTCTTAGTTTGGCTTTGCCTACCAAAAGCTTTAACAAAGGAATGGGTCCTGAATGAAGTTGTGCAATGTGTTAAACACTCTCCTGTCTCCAGTGGTAAGTTAAAAAGCTATGTAATCAGGTCGATATCTCCATCGCACTTCAGTTTTACACATTCACTGATGAGAATCCTCTTGGTATTGTCAGTGTAAGCTACAATTATTTTTTGAAGTAAGGTTTTCTAATGTCAACATAAATAATATTTTAATTTCTCATGTACAAATCAATTAAGTAGATATTATATTAATAGGCAAGAACTCAAGTTCAGTCAATATGCTACATTCATGGTAATTGTAATAAAGAGAGAATTTTTTTTTAAATAAATAAATGATGGGGTGGGGCAAAAGGTTATTAGATGACAGTTTCAATACACCAAAATATTGAAAACAGTCGATGATTATTGTACCTTTTTTTTTTTTTTAAGATTTTGTTTATTTATTTGACAGAGCAAGAGAGCACAACACAGGTAGCAGTGGAGGGAGAGGGAGAAGCAGGCTCTCGGCTGAGCAGGGATCCCAATGTGGGGCTTGATCCCAGGAACCTGGGATCATGACCTGACCTGAAGGCAGGCATTTAACCAATCCAGCCACCCACATGCCTCAATTATTGTGCTTTTTTAAAAAAAATTCTCAATCTAAGACAATGATAACAACATGCACAAATTATCCACACTAGTTTTCAGCCCTCTGCTGGTGAGATAAATTTTTCTTTTTCTTTTTTCAAATATCCAAATAGGCCTGGACTCTTGTTGGTAATGGACAAAGAAGCTTTTGCAGACAAGTCACAGCCCACCTCCATGGCACTCTCAACCAGGTGCTTCACAAAGAGAAGGTGTCTTACTTACCCTTTATTGCTCCCATGCTGGTAATCTGGGTCATGGTGAATCCAGTCATTGTTCTTTTAACTCATTTGGTAAGTTTTAATGGGCAGTTTTTCTCCAGTGGCTCCATTGAGCAGCAGTCACCAAACTTGTTAGGTAAAGAAGAAATTTATCTAAGGGATTTTGCAAACATTGCATGTTCTTCCCTTGCTGAGGTATTTCTCCTTTGAGGAAGGGCATACAGAACCTCCTGGTAACTTGTTTAATAATTAGAATTTTGGAGGCACCTGGGTGGTGCAGTCAGTTGAGCAACCAACTCTTGGTTTCACCTCAGGTTGTGATCTCAGGGGCTTGAGACAAAACCCTGCATGGGGCTCCAGTCTCAGCAAGAGTCTACTTGAATTTCTCTCTCCTTCTCCCTCTCCCTCTGTCCCTCTTGCTCATGCTCGCACTCTCTAAAATAATAAACAAATAGTTAAAAATAATAAGAGTTAGAATTTGTTCATTCCACCTTTTTTCCCCCAAGGGGAAAAAATAATCACATGTGTAGAATGTGTGGGTGAAGTCTTGGTTCATAAAGGAGAATCTGACCAAGGAAGTCCCATAACACCTTTTTGTATTTGTATGTGTTTTCATTGTGTGCTCTGCTTTACTTTATGTTCTCAACATGCTAGTTGTTCAGTGGGGCATAGGCTACTACGGCACATAGTGGGGTATGTTAGGAAGACACATTACATACTGGATGCCAGAACGACCTCTCAGTAGCATGTTCCCAACTTGCAGTGACTATGGTCATATAGTCAAGACAGTTTTATAGTCTAAATCACGCATGTTATATCAAAATCATCTGGTCCATAGTTTCTGTAGTTCTCCTGATGAGGGACTGTGTGGGTTTAGTAGCCAGTGGGATGAGATTAACTTTTCTGATCAAGTTGCACAATTGCTCACAATGCTAGATTCAAAGTCTGGCTTCATTCGTGGGCTTCTAAGAACAGGGATTCCAGAGGAATCCTGCATAATGGTTTGGCTTGGACATCCAGGCAGTTCCCCCCCCCTTTTTTTTTTTTTTAAAGATTTTATTCATTTATGTGACAGAGAGACAGCCAGCGAGAGAGGGAACACAGCAGGGGAGATGGAGAGGAAGAAGCAGGCTCCCAGCCGAGGAGCCCGATGCGGGACTCGATCCCGGAACCCCGGGATCACGCCCTGAGCCGAAGGCAGTCTTTAACGACTGCGCTACCCAGGCGCCCCCAGGCAGTTCCCCTTGTTCTTATTCATTTTCTTACCCTACTTCCCCTTGATCCCACTCAACCAGTGGTCTCTCCAAAAAACATATAAATATATGTACAGAAATTTATTGCCATTTAAAAAATTTATTTGTTTTAAAGGATGTATATCACTCAGTCTGCAAGTGTTAAAGTATACAATAGTCCTCCTTGTAAATTTTAGTTAATTGATTCTCACAGAACACTTTCCTTGATCTTTTGCCAAACTCTTGTGTCTATGTCAACCCATGGTTGTAACTGATAAACAAATGTAGTTTTGACAAGAATATCAGTTGATGTTTTTATTTACATTAACAAGTAAGATTAAACAATGAAGACATTCAAACTTTCACTTGATCATCATTGACATTATTGACTTCCTTGTTGAATCAGATAATTTTCTAATGCAGGAAGAATATTTCCTCAAATTTTTGTGCTATTCACAATGTAATGGCTATAGATATAACAGTCTTAAAGTTTAATCTGCATTATTAATATTTTCTCCATTCCTTCTTATGTCTAGACAGTCATTAAACCAATAAATCAAGCCCTAACTTGTAGTAGTTGTCAACTCCCATGTCATAAATACTCTCACCATTGCAGACTTCAAGCTACCGAAGTGACATTGTATGTGAACTTGGGGAGAGATGCACAATAGCACAGCATTATGTACTATTCATATCATATAAATACAGTAGATGTTAAAACCTCAAAAGGTTAGATAGTAAACAGGAAGTGATGAGGTTTTTTTAATATAACTGATTTAATTATACATGTATACAATTAAATTTTTAATAATGGCTCTGCTTAACAATTGGTTCTCAAAATTTCTGAATTTAGACATAAGTTCTTATAAGCTGGTAAGAGCCAGCTTCAGCACACAACTGCACCCGACCCACAAAAGATTACATTACACCACCAATGTTAAGGAATGCTTTAAACTATAGGTAATATCTGGCTAAGAAGGGCTAGAAATAGCTCCAGGAGGTCAGGGATCTTGGTTCATTGAGATCTGTTAAAGTACCTAGAACAGCTCCAAACACATTAGACGTGCTTAGTAAACTTTGTTGAACTGAATTTGTTGAAGTAACAGAGGCATTTAGTTATCACTCATGGTGAGAAGTCTCAATGCAGGTGGTTCCAGAGCCGATCCATCCAGGGCACTGGATCAACCACAGTCAGCCTTCTTATGGCTGGCAAGGTGGCTGCCACAGCCCCACTCATAACCTCACAGCACAACATCGAAAGGAGGAAGCAGCGGTAACCATGCTGTAAGCAACATGTCCGCAAGTGCGTTCCCGTTTTCTCAGGTAGGTCAAACACCATCAGCTGCAAGGAAGCTGAGGAAGCAGAAGCCCCCTTTTTGGACCCTGTGATGGGAAATAGGTAAAGAAAGGGAAGATCAGGTATCACTACACCATCAAATAATTTCCTTGGTTTCCTACTAGGCCAGTTCAATGCTAGGACTCAAGTAATACAAATATTTATTTTGGTTCGTGTCATCTGAATATAATCATTGCTCTGGAATTTTCTATTTTTATTGAGCACCTTGAAGTATTGTTTTACTTGAAGTATCGTTATAAAATGTGTAGGGGGACGCCTGGGTGGCACAGCGGTTGAGCGTCTGCCTTCGGCTCAGGGCGTGATCCCGGCGTTCTGGGATCGAGCCCCACGTCAGGCTCTTCCGCTATGAGCCTGCTTCTTCATCTCCCACTCCCCCTGCTTGTGTTCCCTCTCTCGCTGGCTGTCTCTGTCTCTGTCAAATAAATAGATAAAATCTTTAAAAAAAAAAATGTGTAGGGATGCCTAGGTGGCTCTGTCGGTCAAGCGTCTGCCTTTGGCTCAGGTTGTGATCCCAGGGTCCTGGGGTGGAGTCCCACATTGGGCTCCCTGCTCAGCAGGAAGTCTGCTTCTCCCTCTCCCTCTGGCCCCTCCCCCCACTCATGCTGTCTCTCTCTCTCTCACAGATAAATAAGTATAATCTTTAAAAAATAAAGAAAATAAAATGCATAATGAATCAGGAAGAATCATGACACATCTTATTTATTTTTTTAAAGATTATAATTAACTTTTTGAAGGAAATCTAGAAGGATTAATTGCTTATGTACGATTTGACTATAGAAGGTCTGTATCAGATTATCACAAATTAGATTTCTGATATCATAACATAACTACAAAGAAAAAATATCTCTTGTAAAAATGCTCTAGCCCATAAAACATTCAAATAAAATAACAAATACAGTAACATTCTACAGAGAATTTGAACAGTTTTTAGGAGTATATTTTCCTGGGTTTTGATCCATGTTAGTATTACTAACAAAGAAAACAACTGAAAACTATTCACACACAAAATATTTGTATTCCAGCAACCCTCAAATACTTTGAAGAACCTCCTTCCACCCAGTGCTCGGGTTGCTCAGGGAAATAAATGCAGCTTACCTGGGGCTCCCAAGGCTGTCGGCACAGATTCTGGTCACTGAAGAAGATTTTTTCCCATCTGTCACGATCCAGACACATCTGTGGCAGAAAGAATCCCTGAGTTCAGGAAAAGGCAGCAAGTAAATGTCAGAATTAATACCGTCTGGGGTTTACTCTTTTCAGACTCGGAAAACAATCATTGGACTTAGAAGTACAATGGACTCTAGAGATTATCTTCGCTTAACGTTCAAAACTATGTTCTCCTTGCTCAGGTCATTCTACAAAATAGTTTTATAGAGAAGAAATAGGGCTTTTTACTCTAGACTTCTCTTGGGTACTGTAAATCTGAAAACAAAACAACTACTATGCCTAGCATTTCCAAACATGATGTAACCATGGAACGCCTGCCCCCTTTCGTTTTGAAATGGAGCACATATTTTGGTAAAAGACATTTAATAAGCACCCTGGTTTTGATCAGATTATATGTTTATTTAGGGGCCTTTCTGGGGTTGCTGGTAGCTTTATCTTCTTTCTAATGTCCTGAAGACATTTCTAATATTTCTAACATCTGCGAGATGCTTACCATTTTTTTACTTAGACAGCCTGTTTATTTGGGGCAGGTTTCAGGAGGAAGCTTGTGACTTACATAGTAGGCAAAAACTCTCCTACTCAAACCACCCCTTGATAATATTGTGGAAGAGCTGATGTGAGGGTTCTTGCAGAAGGCAGGGAATATATTCTACATGCAGAAGGCATATAGAATTATTGTGACCAAAAGGTGTCCTCTGGTGTGTTCAATGATTCATTAGTTTCATATAACACCCAGTGCTTATCACAACACATGCCCTCCTTAATACCCATCACTAGGTTACCCCATCCATGCACCCCCCTCCCTTTGAACACTACATCAAAAACTAATGATGTACTATATGTTGGCTACCTGAACATAATAATAATTTTTAAAATAAAGGCTAATGGTGGGTATTAAGGAGGGCACATATTGCATGGTGCACTGGGTGTTATATGCAAGTAATGAATCATGGAAATTTACATCAAAAACTAGAGATGTACTGTATGGTGACTAACATAATATAATAAAAAAATATTATTATTAAAAAAAGAAAAAATAAAATAAAAGCTAATAAAAGCTAATCTAAATTACATTAATAAACTATAAAAAAATTTAAAAAGTGTCCTCTGTCAGATTGTTTTCCAAACATTGCCACCACACAACAGGTCCCGTCCCACATGCTTTTCTTACAATGTGACCTAGACACTCCTCCCATGGTGGGAGGGTCTCTGCCCTCTCCCCATGAATCTGGGAGGAACTTTGATTCACCAATATAATAAGTGGAAGTGGTGACTCTTTGTGACTTCCAAGGCTTAACAATGCCACACACACCCACCTTGGGAAGCTGGTGCTTGGAACTCAGCCACAATGCTGTGAGGAAGCCCAAACTACCCCATGTAGAGAGATGCTGTGAGAAGGGCACATATAGGTGTTTGAGCTAAGAGCCTCTCTGAGAGCTAGGTGTTTGAGCTAAGAACCCAGCACCAAACACCAAATGTGTAACTGAAGATGCTACCAGATGATTCTAGCCCCTAGCCTTGGGTTACCCTGTAGCTTCCAATCTTCCCAGCTGAGGATTGAGACATCATGGAGCAAAGACAAGCCTGTTTCTGCTGTCCAAATTCCTGATTCACAGAATCTGTGAACATAATGGAAGGGTTGTTTTATACTCCTGAATTCTGTGGCAAGTAATGAGACAATAGTAATGGAAATGAGTAAGAATGGGAGCTATGTATTTTATTTCCTGGATTTTTCGTTGCCTGTTCTGAAAGCTTTTGTGTTTCCTTTCCTTAAAAGTAGACTTTTCTGGAACCCTATTGCTCAACTGCAGATTACATCCCAAAGATGGAAAGGAGGATAATGGGTGTGTGGGAGAGGGTGGGAGGAAAGAAAGAAAACTTTGGGTCAACCAAGAACTATAAAGAATCTCTTAGGATAGGAAGATGGTGGAGGAGTAGGGGACTCCTTTTTCAGCCGGTCCCCTGAGTCGAGTTGGATAGGTACCAGACCAGCCTGAACATCCATGGAATCAGCCTGACATGCAGGAAGATACATCTGGATATCTACAAATGAACATCTCCAGTGCTGAGTATTGAGGTACAAAGCAGGGAGCCGTGAAACCACGCACAGATACCGGAAGATAAACGTAAGGAGGAGGGAGCCGCCGCGTTCGGGCGCCGGGAAGCGGTAGCCACCTGCACGGGGGAGCGGGCGGACCCGAGGATGGCACCCATGAGAAAACAGACTGGGACCGTGAGCGGGGAGCGCGTGCCACCAGACTGAAACGGAGCTCCAGTGTGCTCACTGGAACCAGACTGAGACCGGGAGCTCCTGGAGCACGCGGGGGCGGCTGGCGACTGGCGGTGTTAGAAACACAAAGGACAGAGACACACCGGCCCTGGGAGTGAGGGCTGGGACGCCGGGTGTGGGGCGCACATCCCGGGACACTGCAGGGTTGAGCAGCACCAACAGAAACAGAGTTAAAAGTGTCCAGAACATCAGTGGAGAACGGACCGCGATCCCTCTGTTCTGAGACAGAGGCTGAGATTCAGCCACTGCTGCTCTGACTCTCAGAAGAGGCACAGCAAACCACCAGGGAAAGCCGCCAAAGAACAAAAGCCTGGAAATACGGGCTCATAGTGCGCCCACCCCCATCCCTCCTCGCAGGGGACATGGAGACTCTACCCAAACAGGGTTGCCTGAGTATTGGCACAGCAGGCCCCTCCCCCAGAAGGCAGGCTGAAAAATCAAGAAGCCCACATCCCTAAGATCCCTATAAAACAAGGGCTCACGGCCTGGGTACTGGTCAATAATTTGGGCTCTGGACAACCTTGCAACCTCTCCTCATCAGAATGACGAGAAGGAGAAATCCCCCCCAGCAAAGAAAAGATAATGAGTCTGTGGCCTCTGCCACAGAACTAATGGATATGGATATAACCAAATTATCAGAAATGGAATTCAGAGTAACAATGGTCAAGATGATGTGTAGACTTGAAAAAAGTATTAACGAAAATGTGGATGAGAATATAGAATCTCTAAGGGCAGAAATGAGAGCGAATTTGGCAGAAATTAAAAATTCTATGAGCCAAATGCAGTCAAAACTAGAGGCTCTGACGGCCAGGGTGAATGAGGCAGAAGAACGTATCAGCGAATTGGAGGATGGGTTAGTGGAAGAAAAAGCGAAAATAGAATCTGGACTTAAAAAATCCACGCCCACGAATGTAGGTTACAGGAGATCACTGACTCAATGAAACATTCCAATGTCAGAATCATTGGCATTCCCAAGGGGGTGGAGAAAAACAGAGGTCTAGAAGAGATATTTGAACAAATTGTAGCTGAAAACTTCCCTAATCTAGCAAGGGAAACAAACATTCGTGTCCAAGAGGCAGAGAGGACCCCTTCCAAGCTCAACCAGGACAAACCTACGCCACGGCATGTCATAGTGCAATTCGCAAATATTAGATCCAAGGATACAGTATTGAAAGCGGCCAGGGCAAAGAAATCTCTCACGTAACCAAGGCAAAGGTATCAGAATTACGTCAGACCTGTCTACACAGACCTGGAATGAGAGAAAGGGTGGGGGGGCATTTTTAAAGCTCTTTCAGAGAAAAACATGCAGCCAAGGATCCTTTATCCAGCAAGGCTGTCATTCAGAATTGATGGAGAAATAAAGACCTTCCAGAATTGCCAGTCATTGACCAATTTTGTAACCACGAAACCAGCCCTACAGAAGATATTAAGTGGGGTTCTATAAAGGTAAAAGGCCCCAAGAGTGATACAGAACAGAAAGTCACAACCGATAGAAACAAAGACTTTACTTGCAACATGGCATCATTAAAATCATATCTCTCAATACTCAGTCTCAACGTAAATGGCCTGAATGCTCCCATAAAACACCACAGGGTTGCAGATTGGATAAAAAGAAATGACCCATCCGTTTGCTGTCTACAAGAGACTCATTTTGAACCCAAAGATACCTTCAGACTGAAAGTAAAGGGATGGAATACCATCTTTCACGCCAATGGACCTCAAAAGAAAGCTGGGGTAGCAATTCTTATATCAGATAGATTGGATTTTAAACTAAAGACCATAGTTAGAGACACAGAAGGGCACAATATTATTCTTAAAGGATATATCCAACAAGTGGAGATGACAATTATAAATATACATGCCCCCAACAGGGGAGCAGCAAGATACACAAGCCACCTCTTAACCAGAATAAAGAGACATATAGATAAAAATACATTAATAGTAGGGGACCTCAACACCCCACTATCAGAAAAGACAGAACAGCCTTTCAAAAACTCAATAAAGGAACAAAGACTTTGAATGCCATACTCGACGAGTTGGACCTCACAGATATATATAGAACACTACACCCCAGAACCAAAGAATACACATTCGATTCTAATGCTCATGGAACATTCTCAAGAATAGACCATGTTCTGGGACACAAAACAGGTCTCAGCCAATACCAAAAGATTGAAATTATCCCCTGCATATTCTCAGACCACAACGCTCTGAAATTGGAACTCAACCACAAGGAAAAACCTGGAAGAAACTCAAACACTTGGAGGCTAAGNAGACATATAGATAAAAATACATTAATAGTAGGGGACCTCAACACCCCACTATCAGAAAAGACAGAACAGCCTTTCAAAAACTCAATAAAGGAACAAAGACTTTGAATGCCATACTCGACGAGTTGGACCTCACAGATATATATAGAACACTACACCCCAGAACCAAAGAATACACATTCGATTCTAATGCTCATGGAACATTCTCAAGAATAGACCATGTTCTGGGACACAAAACAGGTCTCAGCCAATACCAAAAGATTGAAATTATCCCCTGCATATTCTCAGACCACAACGCTCTGAAATTGGAACTCAACCACAAGGAAAAACCTGGAAGAAACTCAAACACTTGGAGGCTAAGAACCATCCTGCTCAAGAATGACTCGATAAACCAGGAAATCAAAAAACAAATTAAACAATTTATGGAGACCAACGAGAATGAATANTCCATGCACGAGGAAGCAGTTGACCAAGATTAGAGCAGAGATCAATGAATTAGAAACTAGGAGTACAGTAGAGCAGATCAACAGACCTAGAAGCTGGCTCGTTGAGAGAATCCATAAAATNACAGACCTCTGGCAAGACTTATCCAAAAGAATAGAGAAAGGACCCAAATTAATAAAATTATGAATGAAAAAAGAGGCGTCACAACCAACACCAATGAAATTGGAAGGATTATTAGAAACTTTTATCAACAGCT
>NC_048224.1:129983098-129992922 GCF_002007445.2 Ailuropoda melanoleuca | reverse complement strand
CCCCCCCCCTTTCGGGTGCGGCGGGCTCCGCTCGCCACCTCCGCTCGGTGGGCTCTGCAGCCGACGTCGCGGCCTTTTATTTTATTTTTTATTTTTTGTCTCCTCCTTTTCCTCTCTCCTCCCCCGCTCGCCCCCCCGTCTCCCGCCCCGGCCTCCCTCCCTCCGGCTCTCCCTCCCGCTCTCGCTCCCGCTCTCCCTCCGGCTCCAGGCCGGGACTCCCGGTCACACCGCCCCTTTAACGGCGGCTCCCGCCCCGCCTGCCCTTCCGTCGCCACCATTGGCCGCCGAGGCCCCGTCAATCCAGCTCTCCCGCCCCGCGGCTGGCCCGCCCCTCCTCCCCCGCTCTCTCGAGGCTCCCCGCTGCCCCCGCAGCCGCGGATCCCGCGGATCGTCACAGCCAGCCCGGCTTGCCAGCCTACAGCTCGTCGCCCCCGCGGCCGGCGCTGAGGCTCCTGTTCGCGGCCGGCCGCGGCTCTCCCCGGAGCCGGGTGGCCCGAGTAGTGCTGGCCCGGTCCACGGGGTCACAGTGCCCTTGGTTGGGTCCGGAGGAGACAGCACCCTGCGCTCGCGCCCTTCTGCAGAGGCCGCCGACTCCTTGGGGACCCGAGCCACTCCCGGCGGGCACCGAAAAAGGGCAGCCGCGGTCACTCCAGAACTTGGCTAGCAACCGGGTTCGCCGGGCGGGGGGTTTCACGAGCCGGGACTCTACAGGCCCCGGGCCCAGTCGGGAGCGCGCGGCGGGGAGCGGCCCGGGGACCCGTCCCGGGATCCGTGGCACGTTATCTACTCCCCCCTCCGCCCCTTTTAAACTTACTCTGTGGTACTGAAAACACAGGTGCTGGATGGAGGGCCTAGGTAAAGCCAGACTTGCCCCTTCCTCCTACTCTCTGGACACTCACCCAGACACCGCCCCCCTCCCTGGTGGTGGCCCCCACCCGCGCAACTTAGCGCACTCCGCTACCCCCGCCGCTCGCGTCCTGCTCCGATTACAGCAGTAAACACTGAGCAGCGGCCCCCGTGAGGGAGGGGGTTGCTTAGAAGTCGTTTAAAGGCAGTGCTATCCTCGGGGTGGATGCCCAGATGCCCCGGACGCTGCCACAGTGGGGTGGGAAGTATGGGGACGCCGGAGGCGTGCGGCGAAGCAAGGCTCAGGCTGGAGTTTGGCCGAGGGTCAGGCTCAGGGCCTCCAGAGAAGAAACCTCCAGACTGGTAGGGCTTAAACCTTCTAGAAAATATTTATCACTCCTTCTGCAGGACCTGGGAACGCCCCCCCCCACACACACACCTTCGGGCGCTGGCGGGGCCAGGAGGCTCCTAGGGCCGCGCCAGGCCTGCCTCACGGCTCTAGGACTGCAGCCGCCCCCCGGGTTCCCCGTTGGCCGTTGGGGACATTTGCTGTCCTGCTGCCGAACGCTTGCGCTCCCAGAGGTAACCGGAGAGGGTACGCTGGGCCTGGAGGCTGCAGAGGTGTGAATGAAAGGCCTGAAGCCAGAGCCTTTCTTCGCCTAGCTGGCTAGAGAACTGCTTTTATTTACAAATCTCTGAGAGTTGAAATAAAATTAAAGTAAGAATAATCAACATGCATTTATAATTTTCATGTTGAAATGAAATCAACAAAAACACGGGAAGACAACTTTAGCTCGCTATTGCTGGGAGAACCCGGGCTCTCTCTGCCGGTACTGGCAGCCACTCCCGGCTTGAGCGGGTCTCTGAAGGTCGGAGCTGGCCGAAGCCCCTAGTTTAAGGTGCCCTGTGCCCTCCCGCTGCCCCCACCCCATTGCCGTTGGAGGGGGGCAAGAAGGAGGGAGGCTGGGTCATCTTGTCTGAAAGCTGGAGATTCTCGCCTTACCTGAAAGGAGGAAATGTTCCTTATTTCCACACACCACTGTTGGGGGGGGACAATACCAAACTGCCCCCCTAAGCAGAGAGGGCATTGAGAGAGAGACATACAGAGAGAGAAAAGAGAAAATCTCCAAGGAGAAAGGCTGCCTTGCTGCATTTAATCAATAAAAAAAAAGAAAAGAAAAGAAAAAGAAAATCTCCCAATGCACAGCCTTTCACGCTTATTTACCTTATTCATCAATTTATGTGGGGGTGGGGAGTAATTGAAAGAGCTTACTCCGAAAGTATTTACTAAATAAAACATTTTCTTAGAGATTGGTCGTCCTACACACCTAGAAACCTCACTTCCTTCCTTCTCTCAAGGCACCAGACCTCAAGTTTTCCTCCTTTCCCACTTTCACGCCTCCCCAGTCCTCCGTCCCTCCCCTCTTTGCCCCATTCTCTCCTTTCGCTTCGATTCCCCTTTTGCAGCGTCCGCGTTTCCGTCCGGCGCGGCTGGGCGCTC
Source organism: Ailuropoda melanoleuca (assembly GCF_002007445.2). Lineage (NCBI taxonomy): Eukaryota > Metazoa > Chordata > Mammalia > Carnivora > Ursidae > Ailuropoda > Ailuropoda melanoleuca. The sequence continues at coordinate 129,990,575 of NC_048224.1, read as the reverse complement.
GCTTGCGCCGGATTCCGGGGGCCGCGCGCGGCCGGGTGGTGGGCAGACTCCGTAATTCCCGCGGGAGAACCCGCGGGCTGGGCCCTCCTGGCTATTCTTTCCCGGCTCCAGTTCTCCTTTCTCCACATGACACAGAGGAGCTGAGCCAAGTTCAAAGTCACGTCGCCGTCCCCTCTTAGAAGTGTTTTATTTCTCTACAAACCGCAAAACCCCTTTTCCCCATGACACAGTGTTTTTTTGTTTTTGTTTTTGTTTTTTTTGTTTTGTTTTGTTTTAAGGAAGAAAAAGGGAAGAGAGAACGAGAGAAAGAAAGCAAGGGGGGAAAACCTGCAAAGGCTTTCAGAGTCATTGCCTCAAAAGTAGATTTGGGCTCCTCGGCCGAAGGGAAAAAAGCGGCTAAGACGCGTTCTGCACCTTGTGAGTGATCAGTTTTCAACAGGTTTCTGGAAGGGCCCGCCTTGGCGGTGTCAGACCCACGGGACCCGCAACTGTCTCCGTCGGGCAAATATGTCCCCTCTCTGTAAGTTTTCTTTGACAATCTCACGGAGCCTACCCCGGGCCGGTGCCCGGGGCTGGCGTGAGTCGGGGCTTTGCTGTATGTATGTGGATGGCCCTGCATGGCCGCCGCCTGCGCGCATGGGCTGGCGTCCCTTTCCCCCAGCAGCGCGATAGAAAATTCGGGTTGTCTTCAAAAAACGGCAAATCCTTTCAAACACCCGGACACTCATTCGCTGAGCACCTCGTTGCGGTTTGTGGGTCTCTGTGAATGACTGACTGACTTCTTTTATAGCATGACCAGTATTTTGTGTGTACATACTCACAAAAACAGTGTATACATACACACAACATACTCTCACACACACATAGGAATATCTTGCTGGTCAGGAGAGGCCCAAAACAAGCAAACAAAACTGACCTTTAAATTGGAAAGCAGAAACACTCAGTGGTCATACCATTTAAATTTGTAATTTCCTCTTAAGGAAAGGGGTGGGAATGGGGTAAAGATGGGAGAAACAAATGTGGAATCAGCTGTCTATACACACCAGACCAAAAAAAAAAAAAATGATTTTAGCACCATCCTCTGTATCACAGACTCATAAATTCAACAAGATCATCAACAGGATATTAAGTTGCAGGGCACCTTTGATTCAGCCCTCTCAGCCACTCCTGGGCTGGGTGACCCCTGACCCATGAAGGACCACATGTGTGGGGGAGAGCCCCCTCTGTAAAACCCACCTCGAACAAAAGTTCTTTGTCAGAGCTTCAGAGAAGCGTAATGTAAAAAAAACAGAGAAAATTTGTAACGTAAAAGAAGGGGAAATCATGAAAATCTCAGCCAGTGTTGTAACTTTTAAATGCCATTTTAAAGAAGGGGGAGGTCAAATGGAGGTGGGGAGGTATCATAGAATAAGGCCCTCTCCAGTCTGGTCAGAGAACTTCTCTTCTTCCTACAGTTAAAATTTACAGTTCTGTAACTGGGCTTATAAAAAGTCTCTATATAAAGTATATGTTCACCAGCACTTTAGTAACAGGGATGCAAATGTTTGTCTATTTGTCGTGAGGGGCTGAGAGAAAAAAGTAGTCAACATTTCTGTGTGACAGTGGTTGTGGTTTTGCAAAAGGAAGACAACTAACTAATTGTCCTGACTTTGTCCCCTCTTTCCTGATGGGAGTGTTTCTACTGCTGCAAAACAAAGCGAAACAAAAACAAACCAGAAAACAGGAGGCATTAGCTTACATGAATGTGTTTAATTATTTTGAGGACCGTTATCCTTTGGGCCCCTAAATGAACTACATCCAGGAAGGTTGAATACTGGTGACAGGAGAGCAGCTTTCCAATAAACTGCAGTATTATTGCAATAGACTTTGTAATACAATTTATGCTGTCATTCATAAATAACAATGCCATATGCCAACCATATTGCTTCCACAAGTAAATCCGTCAACGTGTCATTATTTGATTTGCCTCAACAGCTTCTTCAAATATTGAAGTATAGATATTGGAAAGGGTGTGGAATGGGGGAAAGTGCCCACAAAATCTGAGATTTAAAAAAACCAAACCAAACCAAACACTCCACACAAACTCCACCCCTCCTTCATCTCCCATCCAAAAACATCCTAAAAGATAAAGAATGAAAGGGAGGAGAAGCACATCTTGAATCCAATATAAATAAATATTGGGTGGTGATGTGAACCATGAACACATAAGCGAGTTTTGTGTTTCCTGCTTTGACCTTCTAAGCCTATTTTCAAGCACAACAATTAGACATTTCCCAAGAAATTACCAATCCTAATGGTCAAATGTGGGTCAAAGGCCATTCTCCTACAACCCTCATCTCTGGGATAAAAATGATTGATAACCAAATGAGAATATTTGATGACAGGCCAATTTTACTCAATTTATTTTTTAGTAATGGGAAAGTAAAGAGAGCCATAATTTTTCAAGGGCTTTTAAGCACCAAGGTCAGGTAGACATGGGATGGGTCCCCATTCTTGACTATCCAAAATAAACAAACCCCAAATCCAACGTTTCAGTCACAGCTACATAATCTCAGTCTTGTGCCTTAAAAAAAAAAAAAAAACCTCATTAAGTCCGGGTACATGGGACAGGGATCATCAACTTTAGCAAGAAGCGCATTTTTAGGTTACACTTAGCCCCGCAGGTATCCGTGGAGCTTGAGGAGTCAGGGCGAGCTCAGCAGGGCGGGAAGGAGAGGCAGTCCTGGGAGGGACGCTCAGAGGGCTGAGAATGCCGGCGCTGGGGAGCACCAAGGCCCCCGGGCTGGCTCGAAGCTCCCAGGAGGTTAGACCCAGAGTGGTGAAGGCGGGAGGGTGGGGGGATTTGCCGAGAGCAAGCCGGGCAAGGGGCTGAGAGTAGTGGCAGAGTAGCTCCCTGCCTAGACGCCTAGCGAGCCGGATTTGAGAAAAGCCTTGAACCCAAAGTCCTCATCACTTCCGGCATGGCAAAGCTCAATGAAAAGGAACCCTTGTGGGCCCCTTAGCCCACCTGGCCTGGGCTTTAGAGAGGTCTGAGTGTACCCCTTCCCCACCTTCTCCAGTGTCTGCTAGGAACCCTCCTCCTCCTCCCTGTTGAGCACCCACTGGCGCCCTTGGGCTGGGCTCCTTGATCCCTGGAATAATTCAGGGCACCCTGTTCGCTCTTGAACGTGCCTCTGGCGTGGCCCAAATGGCACTAGACGCTCCAAACCGCCGGGCACCCAGTCCTTCTGCAAGGAGGCCGCGCTCGCGGGAACCACGCGGCACTGGCGAGCGGTAAAGCAATTGCTGGGGCAATAAAAAGCAGCTCAGTGGGTCCCCCCAGATCCTTTCTTGTCCACCTCACCGTCCCCGGCTTACCCCCTCCCTCCGCCTGCAGAAACAATCAAACAAAGACTCAAAAGCCAGGAAATGTCCAATTCACTTCCCTTAGAGTTTATTAATCGCCCACACCCACCACGAGGAAACTTGGCGGTGCTCAGGGAGGAACGGAGGGCTCCAGGGGGCCTCCGTCAGCACCACCCCTGCGCTGCGGGAAGCCATAAGCGCCAGCCTGGGCATCCCCGAGTCCGGGTCCCATCGCCTCAAGGCAGCTGAGCGCGGCGGGGCCGCCGGGTTCGGGCCAGCTCGGCGTGTACCGTACCTCCTCAGCCTCCTCCTGCCTTTGTTTGGCTTTGGAAGGAGGCTGGGATTCCGGTGCAACAGTGAAGTCTGAAAATCGGTGCTCCCCAAGAGCACCTGTTGACCCCAGAAAGGGCATTTCCACAGACTGCCACGTTGCTGCCCCCCCTCCCAAGCAGCTCCGCTGCAAAAGCGCAGACGAGAGCATGAGTTTTAGGGTCGGCCTGACAGCCGGCACCACCGCAGAGACATGGGGCTGAATCCACAGATGGGAACTGGTATAACGACGTCTATACTCTCTCCTGCCTTTTTTTTTTTTTTTTTTTTAGTCATTATTATTATTTTCTTCAACGCCCTGGAAATTGCTAGTGTTTATTTAGGAAGTGTGACACAGTTATTGGGTCCTTAGAAACTCGGGATGTTAAGGGGGTTTGATTTGGCTCCCAAATGGCTTGAAAAAGAAACAGCGCACCTGGGGTCAGGAGGGTCATCACAATAACAAAAAGCACGTCTACAAAATAAAAAGCTCTTTTATAAAGAAAGGCAATCCCGGAAATCCACTGCGAGCCTTCCTGATGACCATCTAGCTAGGCCTATTCTCAGGTTTAATTGGCAGGCGGTTTATTGGCGCCTTATTGGTGTTGATTGAAATTTTGCTCCCAGTTCTTTCTTTTAAGAATTAGCATCTCAAGTCGATTTACCTGAGTCAATTATCTTTTTAGAATCTGGGTTTGGCCATAAATTTGCAAATATTCATTACACGCACTTTGTAAATATCGCTCTTTCCAATCGCCACCCAAATCTCTATTATTTCCTAAGAAAGTCTTTTCTTTTTGAAGGCTTCCATAAAAAGAAATTGATCAGGGAGCTATATTTGAATTAAGACATATTAAATCGATGACAGATACATATCATGCTGTGTTTAACAAGAGTTGTACAAGGAGGCGGGTTCCAGATTCCGCACGGCTCTGCTGCACCATTATTCACATTTTTACAGCCTTTCCTTCATGCCTTCGCCCATTAAACCATTAAATTCCAGCAATTCAATAAAACAAAGCAGTTATAATTTTGAGGAAAAGCTATTTTGAAGGGGGTGGAGGTACCCATTTTATTGCACAATAAAAATGCTCAATAGTCCCTATTAAAAGGTAGGTCGTGTTTATTTTCTTCTTTCTTTATTCGTTCATTTTTTGTTTTTACTTATAACCTGCAGGATTAAATGCAATGCTATTATGGAAGTAGTGATGCTCATTGCCAAGAAATTCTAATAAGGGAAACTCCTTTGAAATGTTCCGAGAGAGGATGAAGACAGTGGTGACAATTCCAAATGTGAAGCTTTCCCAGAACCCATTCACAGAGATGGAAGTCCTCGATACACTTTTGCCTGGTTGGCTAGAGATGTTTTATATCTTTGAAAGGAAAATTGTGGAAGGACTCATCTTCTCCAAATATAGATGTGGATTTTGCCACTGTTGTTTATTATTATTTTTTCGTTGTGTTTGCACTCACGCCTTTCTTATTTCCCCATATTTGAACTTCATTGAAGCTTAAAGAAAAAAAAACTATTTGAAATTTGATTGTAGTATTTTCTTTGTTTGCTTGTCAGTTTTATAAGAGGAATGACATTCCCAAGGCTCACAGGGAAGTTCCCTGTTAAACATTGTTCACACCGATGTAAATGGGGCTATGGAATCAGTTCTTTTGAAAATATTCCTTACCACTCCCCAGGACCATCTCCTAGGACCATAAAGATGATGGCTTTATGCAGTCTATTTTTACTAGGACTGCAAACGAATTAAGCTGGTAACTTGCTTTTTTCGTATCCCCAAAGGGGGGGGGGAATCACATTTTAGTTATTACTTTTTTTTTTTTTTACAAATAATCTTATGCAGGGTAACAAAATAAAAATTAAAACCCCTGACTTAAATTTTTGAGCACCTTAGAACATCACAAAATTTTAAGATTCTTTCTTTTTAAGAGCTGAAGTGACACTTTTGGGAAGCAACAACCCTGAATTTTGGGGATGCCACATTTCTCCACACCCCCAAAAGTGATGCAAGAACCTATTTCTTTTTTTAAAGAGGTGTGATAACAAATCCTTTGAAAGGAAAGGGGCTCGCTTTTTTTTTAAGCCAGTTTATATAGTTTTCAAATAAGACCTCTCACCTACTCTATTAGTTTATTAGAAAACGATGACAGGGTAAAGGGTTCTTCTATTAGTAAATAAATAGCGAAGGTATTGCTTGATTTTAAAATGTTCATTTTATTGGATCAATTTTAATTTGTGGTCCTTTCAATGAAACTGAGGCACGCATATGGAGTGCTTTCTGGGCCGGAAAGAAATTCTGCGTAAAGGATATTGTTTACTTAGCCGCTTCCCTCTGGAGAGATGCTGTTTGGCCTGCCCTGCCACTGTATCTCAGAGAGGCAAAAGTTAGAATCGCTGCCCGATGTTCTCCCACCCCCACCCCCGTAAATCTAATTGGAAGTGGCAGATCTAGAACTGACGAGCAGTGAGATTACACTTTCAGCCAACTACTTTGAACCACGTTGAAAAGGACTGCATGAGCTAAAAAGTCGAGGTAAAACGGTTCCTTTTCGGGGAAGATTTATTTTGACTTCACCTGGTGTCTTGCGGAGTCAAATCACTTAATCGTTTTTGCAACCAATAGGACTTTAATATCCTTCCTCATTCCGTCGCCTGTCGCCGCGCCCTGCGTGAGCGCTCGTCAGATTGGGTGTCCTTCCCAAATAAGTTCCTAGCATCACCTCTACGACGAGGGGTATACTCTGTTCACCTTGCTCCTCCAAAAAGCAGCCCAGGGCTCTTCCAACGGAGGAGGCAGAAAGTGTGTGCTTGCTGGAGGAGACGCTGCGTGCGGTGAGGCGGAGGTTTCTGAAGTTGGGGGCTATCCCCCTCACGCCTTTTGTCCGGGGGTGGGGGGGTCCCCCAGCCCTTACCCACCCGGCGCCCTTCGGCCGCGTGCCGGCGCACGCTCTTCGAAAGGCGCGTCATGGGAACGCGGGGCGCTGCGCGCGCAGGCCCAGCGCAAACTTTCTGCAAGTGCAACTTGGGCATCCCCTGGAAGGCGGGGACACAGGGCTCCAGGGGAGGAGGGGGCGCGAAGCGAAAGCGAAGGCGGCTAAGAGCACGGGGGCGGATCCCTGCTGGGCCGAAGGCCTGAATGGGAGCCAATCCGGCAGCCGTGGCTGCTGCCAATCACGCTGTTCCCTCCAATCCCACCCGTGCCATTTCCAAAATCTCGGTCCCACTGTGCAGCTCGAATGTGGTGTTCGCTCTGCCAATCGCTGGAGGACAGAGTGGGAACAGGAATAGGCCGAGTTAGGAGGCCAGGACAAAGAAGTTAAAGAAAGCCTAATATATACGTGTTTTTGAAGGTGGGCAGAGGGAAAAAAAGTCCCCCCAGTGAGGGTCTATGGGTCTGATTGTGTAGTTCTGATGGAGCCCCCCTTGAGCAAGAGGAACCCGCCAGCGCTGAGATTAGCGGATTTGGCAACGGCTCAGGGCAGGCCGCTTCAGAATATGACAGGCTTCCCAGCGCTGGCCAGCCCGCCCGCCCACTCACAAGTTCGCGCTACAGCCACGCACCTCCGCCCTCGGGACCTGAGCGCTGACCCCGGCGTGGCCATCACTCCGCTCGGACCGGAGCACAAGGCTCAGGCGAGCGCTCTCGGCCTCAGCCCTCCCTCCCAGGCGCTCCCGGCACAGCCCGAGGCGCCGGCGGCCGCCGCCCGCCTTGCAGCCTCGGTCGCGCACCCCGGCGCCTGCACCTACCCCGGTGGCGGGGGCAGCAGCCGCGCGCAGCCCTCCGCGGCCCCCGCCCCCAGCCCCTCCTCT
>NC_048224.1:129963185-129982767 GCF_002007445.2 Ailuropoda melanoleuca | reverse complement strand
CCGCCGCCCGCCGCCGCCGGCGCCCGCGCAGCACCCGCACCAGCACCACCCCCACCTCCCAGGGGCGGCCGGGGCCTTCCTGCGCTACATGCGGCAGCCAATCAAGCAGGAGCTCATCTGCAAGTGGATCGACCCCGACGAGCTGGCCGTGCAGCCGCCGCCGCCGCCGCCACCGCCCCCGGCCGGCGGCGCCAAGCCCTGCTCCAAAACTTTCGGCACCATGCACGAGCTGGTGAACCACGTCACGGTGGAGCACGTGGGCGGCCCCGAGCAAAGCAACCACGTCTGCTTCTGGGAGGACTGTCCACGCGAGGGCAAGCCCTTCAAGGCCAAATACAAGCTCATCAACCACATCCGCGTGCACACCGGCGAGAAGCCCTTTCCCTGCCCCTTCCCGGGCTGCGGCAAGGTCTTCGCGCGCTCCGAGAACCTCAAGATCCACAAGCGCACTCATACAGGTGGGTGTCTGTCCCCGGCCGCGTCGCCGCCGCCACCTCCCGCGCCGCCGCCGCTTCCGCCGCTGCTTCTCTTCCTCCTCCTCCTGCTCGCCTTAATTTTTCCCTCCTTCTGCTGCTTCTCTTCGCATACGTATAACCCGGACATGTGACTTCTTTTTTTTCTCTCCCCCCCTTTTTTTCTATGAATAAGTAATTCGATAGCACACACAGGCCCCGCGCTGGGTTCCCACACGGTGGAGTCTCCAGCGCGTCCACAGCCCCTCGGCCGGGACCGGCAACGCGCTCCAGCCGCCGCCGCCGCCACCCCGGAACAGAAGCAGCCGCAGTCGCAGCAGGAAGGCGCCCAGGACGGTCGGCAGCCCCCATTCGCCCGGCCCCGGGAACTTGGGGAGGGCGATGGGGAAGGGGGCCGGAGCCGAGCCGCCCCGGTGGCTCTTCCCTCCTCCCCACCCGGTGGCAGACCCCCTGCGGTCGCCATGCTCCGAAGACCGGGCGTGCGAGGGGGCACGTGGGATTTACTCCAGTACTGAGGCCACTAGGCCCAGCTCCATGTGGCCCTAACAGGAAGGGAGGGGTCCCGTCCCTCCGGGGCGTGATGCAAAATGCCAACGGAATGCGCCCTTGGGCCCCCCGAAGACCTCCCCCCACACACTCACGCACCCCACAGGTACATCTTCACGTGCACACAGCCCACAAATCACTTCACATACCCATTCTCGTACTACGCACCTCTGCTTCGTTGCTGGAACACCCACACGCTCTCACACTCATCTTCCACACACATCCTCACGCACACTTCTCGTTTACACACCTTCATACACACCCGTGCTCATACACGTAGCATCACACAGCTCTAACACATGCCCTAGAAGGTGCTAGAGACATTTGCTCTGTCAGATTCTAGTTGGAGGACAGGGTGAGCTCAGGTTCCCTGCGGTCCTTGGTACCTGCCCCGCGGAGGAACTTGGGGGAACCCCTCGGCGCTGTGGCGACCCCTCCCATCCCAGCCCCCCATCCTACCCACCCACCCCCGGGTGAAGGCGACTGCGGCGTGGGCCGGTGGGGTGTTTCCTGTGGGTCGTGTGCCCCCGGCGAACTTCGGACGAGCGCGTTGGGCGGAAGCGTTGATGAGCGCGAGCAGTCTGGATTTATAGGGACAGACAATATTACCCCTCGGAGGACACTTAAGTAACTGGAGTTTACATTCAGTAATTACTTAGCTGATTTATCGGCGCTGGGCGGCGAGGAGGCAGCCGCCGCGCGTGGGCCCAACGCCTGGCTGGCGGCCGCGGCCGAGGGCGTCAGGGGGCACCAGGGGGATCTGCGGGGGAAGCCGGGCCAGAGTGGCCCGGGGCCTCGCTCTTGTGGGCCAACACCTGACAGGCCTCATGGGGACAGATGGTGGGCCGGTAGGAAGTCTTCCCGGGAACTCCCTGGGCCATCCCCATTTTTCCAATCGGGATCGTCCGCCCTAAGGAGTTTTAAATGAACAAACTTCCCTTGAGGTTTTTGGAAGAACTCCCTGAACCCTTTTGCAGCTGTTTGCCCCTATGCCCAGCACTTGCCGCCGGGACAGGGGCCTGGGACCGTAAAGGGGCACGCGGGGCGCAGGGGGCGAAGCTGCCTCTGCCTCGTCCCCAGTGGGTATCCTGAAAGCAGAGCCTGCGTCTTCGGGCCCTTCCCGCCTTTCCAGGCCTGGGAGAGAGGACCTTTCTTTCGCGGCGGCCGGAGCTGAGGGCGGTTTCCGCCCGGGTGGAGCTAGGGCCTGGAATTGCTGGCGCGGAAGGTGCCCGGGGTCCGCGCTAGCTCGCACGGCCGCCCCCGGGGAGAGGGGCGTGTGCGCGCGTACGGCGGGGCGGAGATCCGGGCCGCTGCGGGGCACCGGGCCGACGTGCTTTCTGGTTCCACGGCGTGCGCACGGTTACCTTTCCTGCCCGGCTGCGGGTGGCCGCGTGGTTCTGGCCCGGGCCCTCAGGGAGGGATGCCAGCGCCTACGTTCGTGCTCAAACCCTCGCCTGGGGATTTTGGCGGTCCTTGGGCCCCCTGGCCCTGACGCATTGTGTGCGCTCTCCCTTTTGGGGGTTTTCCGGGATCCCGGAACAGATTGATCAAAGGGACTAATCCCCCCCGGCCACTCCCGAAGGCCCATTTCCTGACCCACGTGCCCCCAATTCGGTTTATAACCTTCCTTTGCGCCGGACTCCAGTTCTCTCTGGGAGAAGGAACTGGTAGGCGTGAGCATAGCTCACGTAGCGTCCCTACTCTCTCAAATTCTGCGAATAGTTAAATTCTGATTGACCCCTCTGTCAGAATCTGAAATGTAAACACTGGGGTCTCTCACCCTTTCCAGTTAGCTAGAATTTGCTCACTGCCTCCCCCCCCCTTAGGCCCCCTGAATAAAACTAGCAATTCTTTCACCTTTGCTTCCCCCTTCTACTTTCTTCCTCTACCTCTCCTCCATTCCTCCTTTTCTACCCCCCCCCCCATTCCACATCGCCCTTCCCTGGGCCTAATTGCTTCTCTTTATCTGGGAGTGTTGAAACTCCGTGCAATCTTCACAACGCGGGATATGTAGCGAGCACCGAGACAGGAGAACGCCAGACAGCACTGCGTATTTCAGTAGGACGAATAAAGCCACTTAGGCCTGCATATTGAAGAAAGGCTGGTTAAAATTTTTAAAATAATGCTACATTAAATTAGTATTATCTCCAATTTAAAGTAGAACACAGAAGTCAGGACACATAACAGCTGTTTTCATAAAAAGTGATTAACATTTTTTGTTGGCGTTGCAGCTCACTGCAGATAAGGCTGTGATTATTGTGTTCTGGTGCGTTTTTCCCTCTATAGATCACTGCAGGACGTGTATTTGAATAATATCTAATTTCATGTTTAAACAGTATTTCCAGGTGGGATAAGTTATATCCCAGGCATCTGAATACTTTCAGACCTGTTAGTACGCTCTGGCATCGAAGCAGTTAGCATTGGTGAAATTAAAAAAAAAACCAACAAAACAAAACACTGCCCTGAAATATTTGTATAAGAAAATTCACCACAAAAATTTATATACACTAAGCTGTTTTAAAGTTGTTTGTTTTATATTATCCTAAACCAAGGAAAAAGCCATACCTCGTGAGCCACCAAAGTAGCTGCTGGAATGTAGAGAAATTCAACTTTATTTTAAAAATCATATAAATACGAGGGAAATGTTATCAAACACTACTGTGTCTGAGATGACTTGTTCAATCATGACTCAAATACATCAAGTTCATAGATACTTAGATGAGAGAGAAAATTGATACTGTTACCTGCTGTCTTCCTTTTTTGCTCTTTAATGCCAAGGTATATGGCTGAATTTCGATTAAGTGTTGTCTTATTAAGCATTCCCACTTCCTGCGCTAGGCCTTGCGTTCAAAGGCCTGGCGTTCCTGAGGTGGTTAGAGCGGCTTCAAGGGGCGATGGGCCAAAGACAGGTAAATAGTCCCTTCTCTGACTGTTAAGTAAGGTAGGAAAGCGGCAGCATCCGTTTCCAAAGAAGCATCAGGTACCTGCACGGTTCTGGCGGAGGCCTGGGGGCATTACTAACATTTGCTAAAGCTCCTTAGGCTCTTGATGCCCCTCACGTCGGGAGGGAAAGTGTTAGAATGAAGAGGCCATCGGCCTAGTCTTTGTCCAGCCAGGCTTGTAAAAAATCTAGTGCTGGGATTGTGGGTTTCACAGGTGCCTTTGTTTCTGAAGAGAACAGGATCTGGCTTTATTTTGTTTCCTTTCCCATCAGTGGACTCCGGGGGCCGCTCTGAAACAAAATGCCATTATTATCATTTTATGGCACCACCCCCATTTCACTTTTAATTTAGTGGACTTGCTTACTTTTCTTCTCTTTTTCTTATATCCTTCCCCCAAGCTGTGGCTTTGGAAGAAACATTTTATCAGCATTTATCTTGACAGGGGATTGCTTCTATTTTTGCAGGTACAGACCCTGAGGGCAGTGAGGACCTAGGTATTCGGGTCCTTGTTGGGTTTTGGTGTTGACTCCTGGATCATCCTCCCCCTTGAGCCCTGTGGTACTGCAGGGACTAACATCTAGCCTCTCACCAGCCCAGGTTCAGGGAGAGCCTCCAGGCCCATCCCTGAAGTACCCCTTTCCTGTTGCCTTCTGGAACATAGGGATTAGGAATAGAAACCAGACCGGGGGGTTGGTCCTCAAGAGAATGGGAAAATGCATCCAGATTTCTGCTCCAAGATTTCTCTCTCAAGTGAGGGGTCCCTGAAAAGCAATTGTTGACCTTCCCCATGTTTTGTTGCAGGGGAAAAGCCTTTCAAATGTGAATTTGATGGCTGTGACAGGAAGTTTGCCAACAGCAGCGATCGGAAGAAACATTCCCATGTCCACACCAGCGACAAGCCCTACTACTGCAAGATCCGAGGCTGTGACAAGTCCTACACTCACCCTAGCTCTCTGAGGAAGCACATGAAGATTCACTGCAAGTCCCCACCACCTTCTCCAGGAGCCCTTGGTTACTCATCAGTGGGGACTCCAGTGGGTGCCCCCTTGTCCCCTGTGCTGGACCCAACCAGGAGTCGCTCTAGCACTCTGTCCCCTCAGGTGACCAACCTCAATGAGTGGTACGTTTGCCAGGCCAGTGGAGCCCCCAGCCACCTTCACACACCTTCCAGCAACGGAACCACTTCGGAGTCTGAAGACGAGGAGATGTATGGGAACTCCGAAGCTGCGCGGACGATACATTAGAATTTAATCGTCATAATAATAATAATAAGTCATAAGTGGGAGTCCTTGGACCATATCCTAACCTGAGACAATGCCGAGCCTGAGACAAACCCTTGACTCAGACTTGCCACCGGGTCTAATTAGCCCTATTTATTCAGTATGAAACCCTATGGTGTTTGTACATTTAATTAATTTAATTAAGATATTTGGGCTTTTTTTTTTTTTCTTCTTCCTCTTCTTCTCCTTAGAAAACAAACAAACAAAAAAACAACCAAGCTGGACTTGTACGTTGCAGGGGGACAGGGCTAGGAGCAAAATGTACCAAGGGTTGATCATACTGCCAATGCAATATACATACACTTTGAAAGGAGCGAGAAAAAGCATGAAGTCAGAGCTCCACGGAGCAGCAAGGCCCTCTGCATTTCCTGCAGTGCCTCGAGAATGCCTTTAACACCACAACGTGGGCTTCTTTGGAGCCTCTTCGCCTCCTCCTTGGCCCTCATTCTAAAAAGGCCTCTTGATTGTAAACCACACACTTGCTGCATTGCCAACAGATCTTAGACTGCACCTGTGTCCAAAACTATTTGTAAAAACCCTTTAAGTTCTAATACTTGTAATTTTAAATTTCCACTCTTTTATTACCGATCTCACCTTAACGCGCTATTTTTATACAGGATTATTTCCTCAGTACCCCGCTTGTATGATTTAAAGAGAAAAAGATGCAGCAAACTAATACGTCTCCATTTATTGTGCTACTGTGACTGTTCAGCGGAAGTGGAGAGAAGGAAAAGCTGCTGCAGTAGATAACTGTGAAACTGTGATATTTTGTGAAATAGAAGAAATTCAAGTGCTTTCTTTTTTCTCTGCCGTTTTTTGTTTTGTTTTTTTTTTAAATCTGGAATCTCAGATGCCGCCTCTTGACTGGGTCCAAACTTCTCGTGTAATAAAAAGATCAGTCTTAGATTAAGTTTTTTTGGGATGCCAAAATGAACAGGCCAGTCTAAGGAGGTGTGATGTTGGCAACATTCCTATTTTTGGGGAAAGCTGTCGTTTTTAAAACAGGCCAAGCCCTCGTTTATACTGTTGTATCAACCTTTTAAAAAGTCTTTATTTTTCAATGCCCGAAACTGCATTTTCATGCATTTGCCCCGCCCCTGAGCACTGAGCACACGGAACTGGATCCCATTTGAAAATGACAGTGTGTGAAGTGTATGATTTACATTAAAAGAGGGGAGGGAGTTGCTATACATATTAAAATTTTTAAAAGGTTTATAGTTACCACCAAACACTGATGAATGTGTGACCTTTGCCAGAGCTGTCAAGCAAGGACAAAAAGGTCAAGGACCTAGGACAATAACTCTTAGTCAATTTATTTTCAGTTCGTGCAACACATCTCGCGCAAAATATAGCCCATCATAAACATCATACAAATATACTAAAGAGCACTAATTTATCCTCAGAGACCCTGAAGACACCCCCTCCCCAGGGTTTGTAGAAATTTGTTTTGTGTGCTGTGAGTGGTTGATGCAGTCTTGTCATTGTTAATAACTTGTATGTGAACACTATTATTTGTACAGTTGAATTAATTTATTTTCAGACATCATTCTTTGTTTTCCCTGGAAGAGTTCAAAGCACACCAAAGAATTATATTATACATTTTGGTGAAAGATTGTCGTTTATGACCCATGGTTTATTTAAGGGAAAAAAAAAAAAAAGGAAAGAAAATGGGGGAATATATTTTTAAGCTTACTTGAATGAACAACGTAATGTGAAAACCAGGACTCTTCCTGCATGTCTTTTTTGCATTGTGTTGACGAGATTATATATAGTTTATAGATATATTATATTATTAGTACAGTGCATGGTGCTGTCACTTTGAAAGCCTTTCAATGTTGTCTTCAGATTGTAACAGTGAATATGAAACATGCAGACCCTCCTTTATAAAGAAAAAGACCATAAAACTTGAATATAAAATAATTCTACATTTTTAAAGTTTATTTGATTTTCATATTATTCACTTTCAAAGCTCTTTCAAATAGACGAAATAGGTATGAACTTCGGGGGGATAATTTATGTATCGTAAACTTATTAGAACAAAATATTCCTGATTTATAATGAGTTGTTTTATTTATACAACTTTTTCAATGGTAGTTTGCACTATTCTTTATTATGCTACAGGTTTATTTATTATGAAACAAAGGAATATGTATTTTATGTATTTTGCCATGCATAGGTTTGCTCTGCCACAGATTTATTGGTTCCTGATACACCTAAAATGAAAACTTAAAATGTGTACCTCCAATAGAAAGAAAGAATGATTATGAAGTGAAAAATTTAATAAAGGTATTCTTCCTATATATTGTTTATGTTTTACCTAATGGCATCTTTCTGCCATTCTCTTACAAACAGAACAGGTTGCTGACCAGTGAACATTGGGTTCTCTTGAGCTTTTAATTCTTAGCCTCTCCCCAAGCAATAAAATATTTTTACAGCTTGGTTTAATTTACACTCTAATCCAGAAAATACAGTGTATTTATGAAGACTAAGCCCTTAAGTTGTGTGTAACACTAGCATAAATCTGAGGGGTTACTGCATTCATTTGTTAATAATTCTTAGTGACCCTAATCAGTGAAAATCTGAGAAGTGAATTTGAGACTTTCTTTGGTGCCTACCTCTGAAGTGAACGGGTAAAAAGAATGAGGAAAAGATGCAGGGACAGTGAGAGGCTTCCAGACACAAAGAAGGTAAAATCAGGAGCTGGGATGGGTCCGAGTTAAACACATGCTGAATGAATGGCAGCAAATACCTCTTGCCATCAGGTAATGGGGGGCGGAGGGGAGGGTGGCTTTCAGTTTGTGGTTTATTTGCAAGTTGAGCTGATCCAGGAAGCCTAGCTGAGCACTTTTAGGCATGTGGTAGCTAGAAATTAGACTCATGGCAACAAAATATCCAAGTGGCTCAAACTAATGTAATTGGCTATCCACATGAACAGGGCCTATCCGGGCTTGTTTTCCAGTTAGCTGATACAAAACTGATAAAAGGCAAATAGTTTGTGGGGGGGAAGAGAAAACAAAAAATTGGTAGTAATGAGTTCTCCATAAGGCTATGGTGGTTTTTAAAAGTCAGGTTTGTTAAATGTAGTGAAGGTGAAACACGTTGCAAAGAGTTGTTTTAAACCAGATGACAATAACCAGCACACAAAGTAAAAAACACGCATAGCTAAGGGCCCCAATCAATGGGAAAACTTATAGCTCTCTAATGAAGTTTCTCGTGAAAGGGGTGACACAAAGCCACCAAGACATGAATCATTCATGGGAAATATAAAAGATAAAAGATATCTGACAATGAGCAGAACCTTGTATAGAGTGTATAAAACAAGTTTCCCCTTCTTATTTTCTGCTTTAAAACGCACAATCTCCCACTCCCAGAGTTCTCTGTCCCGTCTATAGAGTTAAAATTGACCACTGCTCGTCCTGAGCCACTTCAAAGTAATTTAGTCCAGAACGGAAGGCTTGGCGCTTGGACAATCTTCATGGTGTGTTAAGATTTCTATGGCAATTGGCAAGCAAGACGTTCCCATCTGAATATGTCTCAGAGAAAGCCACTTACTGACACTAAGTTGGCTATCATCAAAGACTTCATCTCTCCTAGGCAAAACGTCGCCCTTGTGGCCCTCACAAACATTTTAAATCATCTACCTTTGTTTTCCAGGCTAGGAGAATCTTCCAACACATGATTATTTGGAGTGTATGTATATCTTTTCCCCATTCAGAATTTTCTTTGGTAAAACTCAGGCACCAAAAATCTAAAGCACTGAAAAATAGCTTGGGGGTGGGAATTCTATTCTTTTAAGGAGCTGAAGATGGCCACACAAGAGGGATAGCATCGGGGACAGAAAAGGAGGCGGCCCAAAGTCCTTGAAAGCAAGGCCCAACTCTCTGCCCGGACGTGTTTGTAAGTCACTCATTTACCAAATCTTGCATTTTGTGGAAGTTGTTGAGACCACATTCTGCCTATCTACCTACCTACCTGGCATTTAATCTATCTAGCTATTTCTCTATCATCTATCTATCTATCATCTATCTATCATCTATCTATGGTCTCTTACTCTATGAAATGGGATGAGAGATGTTCCCCCCGAAGTATTTTTGAGACCAGTTTGGTTAGGAAATAGGACTGGGGGGACGGAGGGGGAGATAATCTGGTTTCTCCAGTGATTATCTAAATCAGAGGAAAGGAAAGCTGAATACAAGAGAAACAAACAATCCAGACACTTTTTAATTCTTTCAGCCCGACACATCACACTACCCATCATCTACCAAATAGACACATGGCAGTGAAAACCCACCCTCCGGAGCTGGAGGGATGGCTAAGGAGACCCACGGTGACTCTGCCCTGGGGTGCCAGCCCACCACTTTCCCTACGTGAACAAAAACTCACAGACCACCCCCCCATGCCCACGCCCAAACATTCCTGGGGCACACACACTCACACAGGGCACAAGAGCCTAATCAGGCAGGGAGAAGTTCAAAGGCATGTTCTTTGAAATTCAAACTACTGCTTTTATGGTACACCCACGCGGAGCGTCCCGATTGCTATGGCAATGGGCTGGGCCAGGGGAGTCGCTGGCAGAGGGTCCACAGCGATTCGAGACACTCTATTAAGATACAGTTGCAGTGACCTGTACTTTCATGCCAAGTTGGCGCACTCAATTTTCACCTCGTCGGAAATATATGTATTACACATAATGTTACCCAGATAATATGACATGCACGACCTATAATAACATACGTCTTTCCACCCACTTGTTGTTACGATCTTCCATAGAACCTCCTAACCTCCTAACTCGCGAGAAAGGGGAGAGGGAGACAGAGGAAAGGAGGAGAGAAAGCCGGGTGGGGGTGGGGTGGGTGCAGTTAGAGGAGAGGACCGAGCCAGGGGCGCCCGGGCTCCAGTTCCTCTTCCTTCTCTCCCCACCTAAGTACTTTTATTTGCAGAGCGATTGTTCTTTGTTTATTTAATACAAGTACTGTGTGAATGGTGAAAAATAAACACGATGAAAAATAACCAAACAGATGATTCCTCCGAGTGAAAAAGCCCGGACTTAATAAAAGTGTGAAGCAGTCACCGCTGAATGAGAAACCCTTTGAAGTGGAACTTATTATAGGAGGAATACTTTGGGGTTGCCTTAACGACGCCGCTGAATCGAAAGCGCTCGCCTTTGTCAGCGATTTGTTCTCCTTTGCTGGGGTGCCCGGAGAAATTACTTACATGGGCTGCCTTAACATGCAGCCTGCAAATCAGTAACTTTGCAGCTCAGACTTGCAGACGCCACTGGGCAACGGACAAAAAGAAGTCAGGGGGAAATGCACCGAGCTTTCACGCCGAGCCTCTGGGGATGGGGGCGCACGGGCGTGTTGGGGGCGGCAGATAAGAAGTTGTATTACAACTGGCCCCCCTCACCCGGTCTCCCCCCTCATCCCCCCCACCACTCCCCGAGCCGGAGCTGGGCCCCGGCCCGGCCCCCCGGGCCTCCCGGGCCTCCCGGGCCTCACTGGTTGCAGGGGAGGCCCGGCCTCTCCCAGGCCCTCCAGCGAGGGGCGCTCTTCCACGTGCTGGCCGGTCGCGGGACTTTCCCAGCGGTCCCGGCTATATTTAATAAGGGTCGTTTATCACCCAGGCGCTTTGAAGGGTCGCCTCCAGCCCTGTGCCCATTAGAAAGGCGGAGGTGACATTTAAACTCCGTTTTCAAGGATCGCGGGGGGATTTCAATGAAAAGGCAACTCGTTTGTCTTATGAGCCTGGAAACAACCCCCTTCTCGCTCCTTTTGACCACATGGCATAACTCAAAAACAATAGTTCAAAAGTGAAATGGCATCGTGGTGTTCACTCGGAGACAGGCCCCCATCTAGCACCAGAGAAAAGGGGTAGTCCGCAAGACAATGTGCTTTTTGTGTCCGACTCTGTCACAAGGATTGTGTTGTTTGCTTTGGAGGCTGCGCCTGTTATACTTTGCTGAAAGTGCTTGTGTTAAACAAGAGTTATAAGTCATCCAAAACAACAAACATTTTGATTTTCTTTGCCTAAAGGGCTTTCCCTGGCTATGGGCACCGTGAAAAAATAATGTCCTTGCTGAGAAAGGAACACCAGTAGTAGCATTAGAAGCGGGCGCATTAAATATTGAATGACACGGGGAAAAAGAGCTTGTCGAGGGGCACTCAGCCTTAAAGTCTTTCTTCAACTTTGTCTTCGGTGGCTGCTGGACTATTTAAGATGGTATTAATTAAGGCAGCTTCGGATGCCGCCGAGCCTGCCGGCCCCTCGGCCGCGCTCGGTCAATGGGCCTGTGTCCCCGCGCTGTGCTCACGCGTTGGCTGAGCCGAGTGCAAATGTCACTTCTCATTTGGAGGCTGAAGAGAAGGGCCCATCCTACATTAAGGGCAGCAGGGAGGCAGTCCTCAGCAGGCGTTAAAGGAATACGAGGGCCTGGGGGGAGGGGAGGGGAGGCAGGAACGAAATGGGAACATCTGCCCTGGGCGGGGGAGGTGAGTCCGCCGGCGTGCAACCGCTTTGGGCACATTTGGGAGAGTGCTGTTTAGCAAATAAGGGCCACGCGGGACTCGCTGGGTTGGAACACTCACTTTCGTCTGCTGGTGCGCAGAGAAAATTAAGCCCCCCCACCCCTGCAAAAATCCATTAGGCAGTCTGGCGGGGCGTTATTTCACAAAGGGGCTCGCTTGTACAAAGAAGGACAAAAGCTTGGTGCAAACAGGCGTCTCTACTGACTTCCTCCAAGCCCTTAAGGTCCCTTTCCCAGATCACAAAGCCCAAAGGAGCTTCCCCAAGGACCTCCGCTCCAATTGTACAGATAGTGAAACTGAGACCTCGCGCAAGGGTTTCTGTGAATATTCCCTCCAGGCCTGGGAAGACCAAAGACCCAGACCTAGTGGAGTTCTCTTTAAGGGCGCCAAGAACCGCACCAAAACAACCCCTCCTCCCCAATGGTAAGCGTTTGACTCGAAATCAAATGGAAGTTTATTTCAGCAGCTGGAAATTACTAACTTAAAAAAAAAAAAAAGGAACGGAGCTTACTGCTAACTGTGACATTCATGGAATGAGTACTTTAAGAAACTTTGTGAACTCTCAGTTCTTTTTTTTTTTTTTTTTAAAGATTTTATTTATTTATTTGACAGAGATAGAGACAGCCAGCGAGAGAGGGAACACAAGCAGGGGGAGTGGGAGAGGAAGAAGCAGGCTCATAGCAGAAGAGCCTGATGTGGGGCTCGATCCCATAACGCCGGGATCACGCCCTGAGCAGAAGGCAGACGCTTAACCGCTGTGCCACCCAGGCGCCCCTGTGAACTCTCAGTTCTTGACAAGGAGCGACAAGACTTGGCTGGGTAGAGGGGTGCAGGGTACCCTGGCCAATTGACTTCTGCAGCCAGAACTCCCACGGGAGACCTCAGTCTCTTGGTGTGGAGTTCCAGAAGGACATGGGCCTTCTCTTCCATTACAAGGTGCCCGCAAGGTGAGGGGAGATGCAGTTAAACCGCTCGGTTGTGCCCTCGCTGCGGAGTGCAGGGGTTAGCATCCTTAACTTTAAAAGATGCATTGGCAAGGTCTGCTTCTCCATCTAGGCATTACTTCCCCTCTGGGGATAAGGGGACGTTACATTTCCCACCAGAGCCATCCCGCAGAAGAAGCCGTTCCCATCTTCCTGCAGGGGCTGGGCTCCGTGCGCGAGGGGGCGGGAGGCAGCCTCCGGCCTACACATTAGCCCCACTGGGAGCTGGAGGCGTCGCTCTAGGGCGGAACCGCCAGGCCGGGTCAGGGCGCTGGCTGAAGTGGGAGATGGGAATGAGGACAGAGGGCTGTGCCAGAACAGCCCCCTCCTCCCGCAGCAGGTCTGCAAAACCCAAGACAAGGGCGCCCATGCCCAGCTGCCCCCTCGGGTGATCTTTTTTGCACCTTTTTCTTCGGTCCCCTTCTCCCTGCCTCTACTACTTTTTTGCACGAACAGGCCGCAGGCCAGGGTAAGGGATGTAAAACCGTGGCCTTTTGGCCCTTAACGCAAGGGCGCGCGCGCACACACACACACACACACTCTCTCTTTCACTCACACGCACACACACACACACACACTCATGTACAACTCAACCCCCTCCGCCCCCGCCCAAGCCAGTGCACTGGGCATACGCTTGGGTTCCAGGCACGGTGCCAAGAGCGCGCGAGCACCCTGCGTGGCACACTGGCTGCAGTTCCTGCACGAAGTGGCCGGGGTGGGGTGAGGAGGGAGGGGTGGTAGGCGGTGGAAGCCGCCGACTGCTGGCGGTGCGCACAAGTTCAGCGCTCAACTTCCCGCTCTTAACGAGACACGGGATCCCTTTGGAGAGGCCCTCGGGAGCTGGCGGCGGGGCTGGGAGTGGCGTGGGTAAGCTGGCCGGCGCGGGGCGCGGGCGGCGGGGCACGAGGGCGCGACAGGAGGAGGGCGCGAGGGTGCCCGCGGCCGGCCGGGCGCTCTGAGAAGTCAGCGCGAGCAGCTGTGACTTCACCTATTAGCCCCGATGTCTTTCCGAGGAGCCTGGTGGAGTTAAACAGCCCACAATGGGCGCTCTGGGGCGCCTCCAGCCTGACCTCCACCCGGGTTTAATAGTTTCATAGGAACTTCATTAAATCAATTACTTAGTGAGCACATCATCATTTATTTGTAATTAGCAGCGAGGAGCGCGTTCTCTCCCCCAGCCCGCGGCCCGGGTCCCAGCGGGGTTGGCGGAGTTGTGCAAGCACTTTTGTTTGCTTGAGTGTTGACTCCTGGCATTATTCGGCGCGGGTAATCTTTACGTCTTAATCTAGCATTCAGGGGGCGAAGGGAAAACAAACAGGGCGCAGGCCCGAGGCCAGCCCTACGGTCCCAGCTGCCCGCCGACCCCGGCCGTCGCCGGGCGCGCGGGGCGACTCCGCGGTCGCTCTTCTGCCGGGCGGAGTGGGCGAGGGGCCCCGCGGGGGCGGAGGGGCTGGGGGGCAGGAGCCAGGCCCGGGGGACTCGCAAGAGCCCAGCAGAGGAGAGGAAGGGAGGAAGAGCGGAAGCCAGAAGCAGGGAAGCGCGTCCTGCAAAGCGAGCACAAAAGGAAAGCGTCCAGGCTCGTGCATGTGTGCGGGCGGCGCTGAGGGCGACAGCGTGTGTGCGCACGTGTGTGTGCGCAGGATGTGCGTGAAATCACATCCATCTCAGCTGCTGGGGCGGGGAGGCGAGCGCGGGCAGGAGGTGCCGGCCTGGCGCGCGGAGGCAGCTCGCTGGGTGTCCAGGCTGCAAAAGCGCTTTAATTTGGGGACTGTAGCCTCGGGCGCGGCTCCGCGGCGGCCCACAAATTACAAGCCGAGTGGTTAGACAGGAGGGGGAGTTGCTGAAAGCCCGGCCAGAACCGAGCGTGCGGAGCGACGCGAGCAACGGCTCCACGAGGAGTCGTCATTCCTTCCGAGTGTAACCGTCTTACCCCACCCGCCGCAGCGCCCGCCAAATACCTGCGGACCTTAGGGGTGACGGCTCCCCGGCCTGAAACCGGGGCGATGCGTCCCTGCGTCCCTGCCCCAGACCCGGTTTCGGAGTTGGAGAAGTCCCTCCCGCGCAGGAAACGATCAGCTTCTGCGGGAGATCCCAGCTCAGGAAATGGCGAGGCCGGAGAGTGACCCGGGGAGAGGAAGGGTCGCTGATGATGATCCGATTCTCCCAGGAAAGGGCGAGGGGGGACCACTTCGAAGTTAGGAAAAGGCCTATGGGAATGCACCCCACGACTGGGCTTCCGGAAGTCCTTGGTCCATGGGAGTCCTTGAGGTTACTCTCCTAGGTGGACCCTGTGTATCTGTGTTTTTGAGAAGAAGGTCTTAAATTTCTCCTCTGGTTTTTGTGACCAGGAGTGTTTGATTCAGTGAAGTATTTGGAGGTGGTGAATGGTAAAGGCGGTTGTTGCCTTATTGGTAATCTCCTGACCTGTGCTTTCCAGACAGACTCAATCAGTTGTTTGGAGGGTTTGTGCTCTAGTGGGCCCAGAGAGTGCATCAGTTTGTGGCTGCTTGGTGACAGGGGCTGTAATGGGGGGACTGGATTCAGCTGGCTGTGGTTGTGCTCCTGGGGCTGGCAGCTTAGCTTGTCAGGGACCTAGACACGGGCTCTCCTGAGGCCTCCAGTCTGTTGAGCCAAAACCCATGTCAGCTCCTTCTTTGGGCTCCTGGGAGGGTGTCTTAAGCCTCCAGCTTCCTCAGTCTCCCATTTTTCTCCTTCTTTCCTAGGGTCTCACCATCCTAAACTCATTCTGTTCCTTTTTCCAGACTTCTTTTTGTAAAGTTGATTTGCAGGTCACTTGGCCCTCAACCCCCAGGGTCTTAGGCAGCCTAGAGCATGCTGGACACAAGGATGAGAAAGAGGCAGGCGGCAGCTCAGATCCTGTCTCGAATAGTCCCCCTTGAATTGCAGAAGTCCCGCTGAGACACCAGCTGCTGCCAACCCACCCCGGATAATCTGAGACCTTGGGTCAGCCTAAAAAACAGGAAATGGATCCAGAGCAAAACCATCAACCCACTGGTCGGCAATCCTGGAGAAACCCCTTTTAAATATGAAAGCACTTTGCAGCTTTGCATACCCTCCCTGCCCCTCAAGTGAGTCCACGCTGAAGTATTAAAAAGGTCAGGCTTCCCAGAGAATTACAAGCAAAAGCGAATGTGTAAGCACAAAGCAAAATACGATTTTTGGGAATTTATCTCCAAAAACTGTAAACACAAATACTTCTTGGAGTTGACATATTTCTGCTCTGGTGTCATTAATACCTTTTCATATTAAGTATATATTTGATCAGATAAGTCTACACACACACACACACACACACACACACAAACACACACACACTATTATAGCACATTTAAATCCAACCTGGCAAATTATCAGGGCCTACACATCTACCCATCCAGGACCTAACCAAATTTAGGACAGGCTTGAAGGAAACAAAACTGAGGAAGACTACATTTAAAATAAAATTAAAATGTAATTCACCTCTGAGCGCTCTACCTCTTCCCTCCCCTCCCCCCAACACTGTTTAATAAAATCATTTGGAGAAAGGAAGGCAAGTCAGGAAGGATTTTATGAGCTGGCAGGGTATTTGGTGAAGTGGTTGATTTAGAAAATCTGGATGCTGGCTGCAGAGTTTTCTTAGTGATACTCAGATTATGCGTCTTTCTCCCTGCTCCAAGGCCTAATGGCTTTTAACCCATTAGCTGTCTCACATCGCAGGCTCTGTACTGGCTGATGTAATTGGGCTGCACCCCGGGGCTTTCCCACCTGAGGCCCTCCCTTCATATTGGGAGCCCTGTGCTGTGCTCCCCACCTTCTTCCAGCGGGGCTCCCCCTATAGGCTGTGTAGAACCTTGCTGGTGGGCTCCCCTTTTGTGTGTGTGTGTTTGTGGGGGGAGTCCTTGCCATTGGGCCCATCAGCCTGAAAATTAATAGGCACCATGTTCCATTCTGTCCTCATCTCTGTGGAGGGCTCTGAACATGCTTCTCAGACCAGCTGTGGGTTTCATCTTCCCGACCTGCAGGGAGAACTGGCACTGATGTGTTATAGAGGCAAACTGGGCCAAAGTCTGTGTGAGGGGACCCAGGAGCTCTTGGCCGCCTGGTTCCGGGTAATGGAGTATAAGGGAAATTGAAAGGAGGGCCCAGGGAGACTTCATGAGAAGGATTATGCCAATGTTTTTCTCCTTTCAGGGGGAGAGGGCAGGGGTTTGACTGCTCTGGCCATTTTTTTTCTAAAGAATTTTTAAAGATTTTACTTATTTGACAGAGAGAGAGTGTGAGAGAGCACGAATGGTGGGGAGGGGCAGAGGGAGAGGGAGAAGCAGGCACTCTGCCAAGCCAGAAGCCTGATGCGGGGCTCGGTCCCAGGACCCTGAGATCCTGACCTGAGCTGAAGGCAGATGCTTAACCAACTGAGCCACCCAGGTGCCCCCTAAAGATTTAATTTTTAAGTGATCTCTACACCCAACAGCAGGCTCGAACTCACAGCCCCAAGATCAAGACTCACATGCTCTACTCACAGAGCCAGCTTGGCACCCCATGCTCTGGCCGCTTCTTAAATAAACTGACCTCAAAGAACAAGTTAGCAAAACCTGTGGTCTGTGTCCAGTATCTGCTGTGTTACAGAGAGACACTTCTGGGTAGGCGCCAGCCTCAGATTGGGCCATCCCTTTCGGCCACAGAAACGTACTTGGAAAACACTTCAGTGTCTGTGGCCACAGGCAAGGACATTGGAGTGTTGATTTTCTGAGATTTCTCTGACCTGAACGATGCCTGTTAGAGAGGAACAGAGAAATTGCATCATGAAAAATGTCGTTCTTGGTTCCTTAAGTTCCTCTTTGAGGTTGAAATGGGCTTTTCATGGGAAGGCTTCCCTGGGCAACTCGTGTGTCTGGGGAAGTGCGGACACAGAGCCTCCCCTTTTCTCTCTCTTTTTTTAAGATTTTATTTTTAAGGGGCGCCTGGGTGGCTCAGTTAAAGGTCTGCCTTCGGCTCAGGTCATGATCCCAGGGTCCTGGGATCAAGCCCCATGTCAGGCTCTCTGCTCAGTGGGGAGCCTGCTTCTCCCTCTCCCTCTGCCTGCTGCTTCCCCTGCTCCTGCTTGCATGCTGTCTCTCTCTGTCAAATAATCTTTACGCCCAACATGGGGCTCAAACTCACAACCTTGAGATGGACAGTTGAATGTTCCATCCATTGAGCCAGCCAGGTATCCCGAAACTTGCCATTTTCTTAAGGGCAAAGGAACCCAAGCATGGCTGGTTCAGCCTTGGGTGGTGTTGGGAGCTCCAGGGCCTGGGGACAGAGCTTCAGGGTTATGCAGAAGAATACAAAGCGGGGAGGGCGGGGAAGGCTGGAGAGAAGCCTCCTGTCCATCACTCACATGCTTTTCTCCTCCCATTTAAAAAATTCTGGTAAAATAAACAGAACATGAAATTTACCATGTGAACCATTTTGAAGTATACAGTCCTGTGGCAGTGAGTGCATTCACAATGTTGTGTCCCCCTCAGCAACCCCCTCTCCAGAACTTTGTCATCTTCCCAAACAGACTGTGTCCCCCCTTCCTCTAGCCACTGATAATCTCTGTTCTACTTTGTGTCTCCGTGAAATCTAACTGCTCTAGGCACCTCATGTAAGTGGAGCCATACGGTATGTGTCCTTCTGTGACTGGCTTTTTTCACTGAGCATAATGTCCTCAAGGTTCGTCCGTGTTGTAACAGGTGTCAGAACTCCATTCCTTTTTATGGCTGAGTGATATCCCAGCACATGGATCTACAGCATTTTGTTTATCTGTTCTTCTGTCAACGGACCTTTGGGTTGTTTCCACCGTTTGGCTGTTGTGAGTAATGCTGCTGGGAACACAGGTGTGCTTGCAGGCTTCTATATGTTTATATATGCCTATATAATATAGCTTTCTATGAACTGATGTAAAACACTTGAAACTAAAGGGGAGCTCCAGCCAATAATTTAAATATCACATTTCTCACTTGGATCTGGCTTTCCGAGGTCAACCAAGTGCAGCTGGAATTCAAGGGAGAGCCAAAACATTGTGTTTTCTGGTTCCATGGTATTCCCATGTGCGTGTGTGTGCGTGTGTGTGTGTGTGTGTGTCCAGCCCCACCCAGTGCTGCTGCTTCAGAGGAACTATTAACACATTAATATTATCAATAGCAGGCAGTGCCTGAGCCATTAGGGATTTATGAAAACATCTGAAGCAAGTCGTTTCAAAGTGCTGATTTGTTTTATAGTCAGTATTACATTTTATGACAGGCTCTTTTACCAGCAAAAAGAGCGTATAAGCGTCATACACAGCTCAGTCGACGGAAACCGGTGCCCCGTACTGCCCTGCAAATTTGTGTTCCAGGTCCTTTGGGAAGCTTGGGCAGTTTGCAGCCGGCTGCTGACCTTGGCCGAAGGGTCGGCCCGCCCTTACTTTTCTAGCTGTGTAAAAACTATAGCGCCATCCCTTGTACGTCGTCTTCCGCAGATTTAGGACAGAATGAGCAAGGCAGCGTCCAGTAGAGCAAGGCCAAACAGAGACGTTGTCCTGCCCACTTCTGCTTTGCTGTTGTGGGTTTTTTCTTTCCTGATATCCCGGAGCCTCACGGGGCAGACGCACTAGTTCTGGTAGCCAGTGTCCCACTCCTCAGAAGGCGGAGCCTAAGGAAAGGGATGGACTCGGCACTTGGAGGAAGGGATGAGTGTCTCTCAGCTACCCTCACGCTCCCTCTGCATTCAGACCTCGGCGAAGCCCACTCTGGGGTGGGGTGGGCCGTCCGTGGTGTGGAGCCAATGGGCGCACCTTCCCCCCATTCCCCTTCCCCCCCCCCCCAAACC